>NW_028258305.1:49700000-49793872 GCF_053883595.1 Heterocephalus glaber
ATTGCTGTGAATTCAAGGCCAGCCTAGGCTATATAGTAAGTTCAAGGACAGCTTGAACTGCATAGCTAGACCTGTCTCAAAAAAAAAAAAAACCCACCTAGAAATCATTCTATGAACAAATATAAATAAATGCATACATATAAATGGTATATTACATACTTTATTTCACTGTATTTAAGTCATTAATAAATTAAAAAATCAGAGGATACAGGCTGCTTTAAAGGGAAATTGACTTGGGAAATTGTTGAAACTAAGAAAAAGTTAAAACTGGACTTGTACTGCCATTATATATAATCATACAATAATCAAAGCACTGAGAGATCTAGAAATGAAAAATAAAGTCACAAAATCTGTGGGAAAAAAGCATTGAGGGAACTGTCTTCCCAAGTGTGATTTAAATACAGAATTATAAAATACATGAAATGGATTTTTTTTTTTTGAGACAGGATCTTGCTATGTAGATCAGCCTGACATTGAACTCACTTAAGTAGCCCAGGCAGGATTCTAACTGATGGTGATTCTCCTGCCTTAGCCTGTCAAGTGTTGAGATTACAGGCATGCACTACCACACCAGGCTGAAAATTAAGTTTTGCATAGCAAAACAGTAAGATTGAAGTCCAAAGAAATTTTGGGGGAAATGTTTCATCTGCATCACAGAAATAGCAAATGTTCTCAATGTCTCCATAATACTCCTAAAAATATAGAAACCAGGGCCTAGAAAAGGACCGCCCCATTGGACCAAGGGATCTTAGACTCCTTAGCAAATCTCATGGAGAACTAGGTGTATTATAAGCAATAGTGGAGGGCCATCCTTAGACCCTGGGCAATGAATCTGCAGGGACTGGCTGAGGATCCCGTTTACTATAGTCATGGGCCACAACGAGGATTCTGGGTACTGTAGTTTGGGGAGGTCATGCCAAAAGTTCTGAATACTGTAATCCCATGGGAGCACACTGAGGATTCAAAATATTGTATTCCATTTGGGGGGTACTAAAAAGATGGATTTGACATATCATAGTCCTGGGGTGTGACTCAGGAATCTGGGTACATTAGTTCATGAGGGAACCTGATGAGGATTCAGGGTACCTTCCTCTTTAAGGGAGTACACTGAGAATTCTGTGTTCTGAAATCTTGTGAGGTATAGAAGGTTCTGGGTATCATATTTCTCAGGACAGTCATGCTGAGGCTTCTGGGTATTGCAGTAATTGTAAGGGTTACACTGAGGATTCTGGAAAGCAGAGTCCTTGGGGATCATTCTGGGTACCTAGTCCTTGCAGAGCACCCAGAGGATTCTGGGTCCTGTTGTTGGGGGCAGTGTGTGTGTGTGTGTATGTGTGTGTGTGTGTGTGTGCATGCGCGGGGGGCTTCTGGGTACTGCAGTCCCAAATGTGAAATTGTCTGATATCCTGGAAGGGGGGACACAGTGATACTTAAGGCTACTGCAGTACAGGTGTGTGCATGCAGAGGCTTTTGGGTACTGTGGTGGATTGATGAATGGTCAACTTAAGTGGAATGCCCAGCTGAACTGAGTCAGTATGTTTCTGGGCTTGGAAAACCCACCTGAGGATTGTTGCCAATGGTACAAAAGGAGAATAGGAGGGGAAGATGCAGGCTGTTGATTTTCCTAGAGAATCTTGCTGTGACTGGTTTTCTTGATAGAAGGAGCTCAGGTCCTCACTGTCACTGGGGATAACTGCTGGTCTCTTTGGGGGAGCTCTGGTCTTCACTTTGAGTGTTGCTTCTTGGCTCCAGTGTTGATCCCTTAGTCTTCTGGCACAGATCCTTTACCCGGCCAGCACAGACTTTCTAAAATCCACCACTGGCTTTCCAGTGGAGATCCTTGATGTGAACTCATGGAGGACATTTCTGTGGGCTCTAGGCCTTTGGCAGGACTTGTGCAGGACATTGCTGTGAGCTCCAAGCCCTTGGCTGGATTCTTTATATCTGTAGCACACAGACAGATCTCTTGCTCTCTTCTTCATTTGACTTTTTGGGTGAATATTATAAAATAATCTTATAAATTACATGTGTCCCGTATTAAATCTATTCCCTTGCAAATCATTGACTACAACAGGTACCTTGATCCTTGTGGTGGAGGGAGGCACAGGGAGCCTTCCAGGCACCATGGTCATGGGGGAAGTGGTGTCCTGGGGAGGATACTGTGAACCATGATGGGGGGGAGTGGCACTCTAAAGTTTCTGGGCACTGTAGTTCCGGGAGGAAGCATCACACTGAGGATTATGGGTACCACGATGGGCGAGGGGTGGGCTAAGGCTTCTGCCTATGGTGGGGAATGCATAATCATCTGGGAAATGTAGTCTTTGGGGTCACACCAAGGATTCTATGATTGGGGCATGCAGAGTCTTCTGGATACTGTAGTCCTGGGTGTGGTACTGTAGTTGAGGGTGGACACCAAGGCTTCCTTCCTGTATACCCTCTATTCAGTGGGACAAAAGGGCTGAGAAGGCCAGGTTGGTAGGGCGTTGCCTCTGGCTCAGAGATGGACACTACTGTGACTGGCCCCAGGGCGCCCACACCTGAGAGGTGCCCAGACCAGGCTCCTTCTCCCGTGACCTGCCCTGCTGTGCCCAGTCCTGATGCACCCTGGCCACACCCTTTCTCCTCTAGAACCCAGGCCCCGCCCCTCTCATTACAACCCAAGGACACCCACAGCTGAGGTGCCCTGGGTCCTCCCCTTGCCATGACCCATCAAGTTGTGCCCAATCCTGGAGCTTTGGGGCTGTGCACCTCCTCCTCCTAACCCAGGCCCACCTCCTGGTGTGACCGGCCCCACCCCTCTATGACCCAGCCCCAGGACACCAAAGCTGAGGGTCCTGGCCCTGCCTCTCCTCTGAGCAGGCTCCACCCCGTCCTGTAACCTGCCCTGTTGTGCCCAATCCTAGCGCTCCTGGGCTATGCTCCTCCTCCTCCTGAGCCGAGGCCCGCCCCCTGCTGTAGCCCCGCCCCTCCCCTTTCATTTCCCAGCCCATGGGCGTCCATAGCTGAGGTTCCGGGGCCTTGTTCCTCCTCATTTTATAGCCACCCCCTCTGTGACCCCTGCTGTGCCTGGTGCCCTCTGGTTAGGCCCCTTCTCTTCCTGAACCCAGGTCCCACCTCTCCCATGACCCAGCCCCGGGACGCCCACAGAAGAGCCCGGGCATGGCCCTCCTCCTCCGTAGCCGGGCTCCGCCCCCTCCCACGACCTTACCAGCCGCACACCCTCCTCTCTGGACCCTTCCTGCCTCCTGACCAAAGCGCGGCAGTCAGCCATGCTTCATGTGCCGCAGAGAGCGCTGCTTCGTCTCTGTCCTCCGCAGGCGAGGAGCCTCCGACCACGACCTCGGCCTCCTCCCCGGGCAGTTGAGGTGTGAGCACCTGCCGGCCTCACCTGTCCTAGGCAAACCCCAGGTCTTCCCACCAAGCCTGCCTCAGGCCTCACCAACCCCAGGCCTCGGCATCCTGCCAGGTCACTTCAGGCTTCACCTTGCCGGCAAGCCCACCCCAGCCTCATAAACCCCAGGCCTCACCTTCCCACCAAGCCAGAGCTGGGCCTCACTAGTCCCAGGCCTCACCTTCCCTCCAAGCCCACCCCAGCCTCACCAATCCCAGCCATCATCTTCCTACAAGCCTGCCCTAGGCGTCCCTCATGCTGAGTCGCAGGAGTGTGCGGTGCAGCAGGTAAGGAGGGGTCTGGATGTGTGGCGAGGGGCCGGCACGGACAGGGAGGCTGGAGGGAAAGGGCAGCCTGCCATCAGGAGCCAGGGTTAGGTTGGGATGAACTGTAGGGTTAGAGCTCGTGTTAGGTGTTGGTTAGGTTCAGGCTAGTTTTACACTAACCTCAAGTTGTATGGAAGTATTTATGTTGGAGTTTGTGTTATCACTTGGCATATTGTTAGGTTTATTGCTTACAATTAGGTTAGCTCTGTGAGGAAATCAGTGGCATTTTTATAAGATAATGCAGTGCTTAGGCCCACTTCACTTTCACCACTTGCTCTGCCTGAGAGAAAACTTTTAATTCGGAAATTGCAGATTCAGGCTATGTCTTTACATTCCTCTGTTTTGACAAAGAACTGCAAGTAGCTGTTTTGGGAATTTGTCAACTCATTTGTCTGAATTTTCACAACTGGCATTATGTCACAATCAGCCAGATACAGTTATTTCCCCTGAAAGTCAATAGTAGTTTAACATGAAATATAACACTATGGAGTTGCTAATTTTTAGGGAAATATTGTTAGCAAAATGCAGGTGGTATATTGCCATGAAAATTACATTTCTAGGAATTTCTTTAGCATATCATTTGAAAATTCTTTTATTTATAATCTCTGTTTACATAGAATACCTCAGAACCATATTTCCCTCATTGTAAATAGCTGTTAAAATGTATTTTCAGTTTTTTAGTGACACCACTTCAGTTTCAGTTTTTTTCCCCCAGTGGTTTCTTTTCTTTCCTTTTCTTTTTTTTTGAGACAGAATCTCACTTTGTAATTGAGGCTGGCCTTGAACTCATTACGTAGCCCAGGATGGCCTGGAGCTCATGTTGATCCTCCTGCCTCAGCTCCTGAGTGGTGGGATTACAGGAGTGTACCACCACTCTTGGTTTTAACTTCTTGTTTACCAGTAACCACAGGATTGGTGTCTAACGTTCAGTGCCAGTCAGTAATGACTGTCACAGTGCAGTAAAATGGCCTTCTTGCTGTTCAGCTGTTACAGGCCTAAGATTGTTGGAGCATCTTTGAATATCTCATCCTTATTAGATTGTCAGTAAGTACAGTTTGCCAAATAAATTTTGAGGCACTGGAACATACCTGCATTAAGAATGATCTCATCTTTTACTTGTCTTTATACTCACTTAAAGTCAGATATCCAATGTAAAGTGTGTACATGCCCTGTCTGGAATTCCCACACTTCCCCATACAGGTCAGAGATGAGAGAGGAGGAAACACTTTGGACTAAGATATGGGGTTGGGAGAGAAAGAATTTTTATGTACACATTACCCTTTTGCAAATATTACAAATGGGGAGTACAAAGTAGAAAAAATATACAGTAGTTAAGACATTTGCTTTATAAATTGTTAACTTTTAGAGATAGAATGGCTACTAAAAATAGAGTCCTTACACTAAAGAAAAATTCATGCCATTTTGAAAATAAGATCTTGTTCCATAAATGCAGCAGAACTAAATGTTAATGTCAGTTCACAGATCTGAGCTGTGAGGGAAATGAGCAAAGGAGAAAAACTTTCAACTAGTGACTTTTTTTTTCTTAAGTTCTTTTATTGGTACATTTTAGGTATACAATTTGTTTACATTTATCATTGGGTGTTTGTACCTATACATGATGCATCTTGGTTCTTATTTTCTCTTATTATCTTTAGCACCTAGTCAGCCCGCTGCAGACTGGTGGGTCTGCGGGCGCGGTCCCAAGGTCGCCGGTCGTGCTGGGGCCACCGAGTTGGCCACTGCAGACGGGAGGGTCTGTGGCGCGGTCCTGGGGTTTGCAGGTCGCGCTCCCGAGGTCGCGGGTCGCGGACGGGTAGGTCTGTGGGCGCGGTCCTGAGGTCGCAGGTCGCGCTGGGGGCACCAAGTGGGTCCGCGTCCCGGCAGCAATCCACTGGAACACACACAGCCCCCTCCCCCCCGCTCCTTTGGCCTCTTCTCTGTACAGCCACCTGGTTCCACACTACAAAGATGCAGAGGACAAAGGGAAAGGAATGGAAAAAGAATGAAGATGTGTTATGTACATGTACCAACTCCCCACGAGGAATTCAATCATTATGTACTGCAATAATGTGCTAATAAAACTTAATAAAAATGAAAAATGACACTATAGCAAATTGCAATGCAGTGTGTGATCCTGGGTGGGGTCTTGGATCAGGCAGATAAACTGCCATAAAAAAACCCCACTATTGAAGTTCTTCCCTTACAGCCTAGTTGTACTCGTAGGACTCTACGCGTTGACGTCAAGGCATTTTTTTCACGCCTCCTTCAGTGCTACTTCCTGCACATGCGCACTCTTTGGTACCTGCGCAACAACGGGCGTCATATGAACATCCAGGCGTCGTAAGAATATCCGGGCACTTCCCAACTGGCGTGCACTTGGCGACCGTTAGCAGTGCCTTCCCGTGCGCCTGCGGTGCCTGACTGCGGCAGTGGACTCTCAGTGCTGCGAGAGGTTTCTAAAACTGACGTATGTAAAAAATGTGATTGAGGACCAGTCCTCCAGACCCCTCTGCACTGAACAAGCTTTGCGGGCTTTGCCTCCTTATGTTTCCATTCGCTTGGTTTGGCTGTAGGTTGGAAGGGAGGGAAGTGGCCGGCAGCTCCGTGGTGAAGCGCTCTCGAGGTGACGCAGCTTTCCGCGGGGATGGCTCAGGCTCAGAGCGGGAGGTTTTTCCCAAGACTGTGTCGTGGCAGGCTTAGAAAAGCAGGTAGGGCCCCAGAGTAGACATCCAGGGCATGGATTATCAGCATGTTTAAAAGACTCCGGAGCAAACGGAAGTTTTAAAAAAGTTGACGGAAAGCATTAAATGGTCTGTTTGAAAAGACCTAGCCCTAGCCAAAGTAAAACTGACAGATCTATTCAGGACCAGGGTATAAGCAACCAATGTTTTAAATTTTGAAGGTAGGGGCCAGGGGTTAGCGCAGCGGTGCTGCACCTGTCTGGCAAGCACAAGGTCCTGAGTTCAATTCTTGGTACCCTTTGAATATCTTGTTTAGTGTAATGTTCAGAACTGATGTCACAAACATTATTGCAGCCTTTATATCTGGTATAGATTTAGCTATTGAAAGCACATCTCTAATATTTCTTCTTTATTTGTTAAGTGTGGTGCTCAATATCTTTGTGTTATTTGAGGGAGAATCAGGTTCTGTTGTGTCCCTGCCTACAGATCTCATGCATTTTCTACTAACCTCAGCAGAGGAATAAACCTTAAAACACACTGCAATAATTAGATGGATCCATGAGAGACTCTCGAGCAACTAGGCAAGTATTTCCACAGGAGTATGCATGTGCTGTTGCATTGGTAATAATACATTGGTAGAGTAATAATACATTGGAAGAGTTTGATAGTGGTAAAAAATCCTCAGTGATATGATCATATGGAGATTGTGCAGGTAGACAAGGAAAAGGAGAGCAGTAAAGGATAGGTTATCTTGGGCATCTTTTCCAGTGACCTGTCCTGACCTCCCTTACAATGAGTCATTAGAGGCCATCCCATTGAACATCTCCACCTTCCAGGTAGGGGCATGTGTGGGCATCCATCATAGCAGGAGTCAGAGGATGTCCATAGGCATTGGTAAGTGATGGTGGGGTCCATGCATGTTGATGTAGCTTTATTTTAGGTGCAGGAACCAAGGTAAGGGAGGAATGTGAAAGCCAATTCAGCACATATGAGTTTGTTGTCAGATGCAGGAAAATGAATGTAGAGGGATCTGAGTGTCTTGGGATTGCTTTTTCCCAGTCCAGTGACATTGTTGTGGACCAGTGTTCTAAGCACGAAGCACAGGAATCTAGAGAGTTGAACATTTGATGAGGAAGACTGTCTGGTGATGACAGTGTTTCCCTTGGATTAGTTCTAGTATCAGGGTCAAATGAGGGCCTCTGTGGAAGTGGTGATGAACAAGGAATTTGCCAGGTTTGCTTGTATAGCAATGTATGTGAAGAACAGGATTGTTAGACTTTCCCCAAGGAAAGTATATGCAGAGACAGAGAAAACCTTTCTGAGTCAAGATTGCTGATCATCAGGCAATTCCTAACATGGATGTAGCCTCATTCTCAGAGGCTCATGTTTCTTAGTGAGGTCAGAAAAGAGGCTCAGTGCAGCATGTTGTTGGCAGTATTGTAACCGGATATCTTGGGAAGGGCCCCCTGCTCACTAGGTCTTGTGAAATGTTACTGTGTTCAGACATAGGACACTTTTATTTTCTGAATATACACTGGAGGAAGCTACGTTGGCAGCCTTGTCTTTTGTTTGCTGTTTGACATGTGTGACACAAAGGTGGAACAAGAGACTCTTCCCAACCAGTAAGTTCCTCATTTTCATGAAGGATTTCAGGTCACTAAAGTTGTTTCCATGCTCACTGTGGTATATGGAGAGGCAGAGATTCTTGTCAATTTCCAGATTTCCACAACCGGTCCTACTGACTTTGGAGGTTCTCCAGGTTTCTGTTCGAGAAATGAAGGTGTCTTTTACCAGGCTTTGTACATGGAGTTCCCCAAGGACCCAGGTAGTCAAGCAAGTGGGCTCCTCAAATACATTGCCCTCCACACTTCTCACATGTAGTTGTGCAAGGAGCCATGGACTAAATCAATATTCCTGATGTGTTTTTAATGGGGGTTCTGATGTCACCGTGTGGCCTGTAGCACATTCCTGTGGATCACTAGAGACATCAGGTAAGTGTGGGCTTAGCAGAATCTACCAACGAGTTATTGCCAACATTGCACGGGGGTAGATGATGAAGATTGCTCTGGGCATTCCCACCCCTTTCTTGATCAGGTCAGATAGGATTGCAACCACAGTGATGCTATTGCCTGAGAGTGGACCCTTGGCACAGACAATGTCAAGTGGATGTCAAAATGGTGAGCCTTAAAGAGTGATCCTATGGAGGATCTTGTGCTTGTTTTGGCCAATCCCAAGGAGCAGTAAGCAAAGGAGTGTTTACAGGTGTCCACTTAGAAGAAGTTTGACCTGGAGTCAGGACTCTGCCTGTTAATCATCCTAGCATCCAGGTACATTTCCATTGTCATGCTGTGGTTTTGCAGGCACTAGATTTCTCACAGGGTGTACATGAACACCTTCCTCTTCCTCAGAGTTGCTGAGAACTTGGTAGTCAGAACCTCATATAAATGTCAGGTAAGCATCAGGGAGCTGGTACCTGGTGGGTGACCATGTGATCTTCAGTATTCCAGTGGATGTCAAGATTATATTCATAGAGACTTTGTCATTTTCCTTGGTGGGCATCTACTGAAGTTCTTGCCTATTGTAGGGTTGAAGGCCTATGTTCATTTGCCCTCAGTATCTTCGTTCAGATATAGATATGACTGTGGAAGTTGAGGTTCTCATGTTTCACCCTTTAATTGGAAAGTGTGGCATTCAGTGCCTTCTTGCTATCCTTAGGAAGCATCAAGTGCTGATGGATCCAAGCCAGCAGGTCTGTATTTCCCACTGGTTACAGTAGAGGCATAAGTTGGATAATCAATCATTGTCATAGAGTTGGTTCCAGAGATATGCAGTGTAGCAGTTTGTCAGGTATCAGCCTGGGAGTGTCAGTTTTCTTTTGCAAGGCTAAGCTGTGGCATGCAGGTAGAGTCCATAGACTTCAGATTTTAGGATGACATGAAGATTGGGTAGGTGGACAATGAAATGTTTTCCAGTAAAGAATGGGTTTTCTTGGACATCTCTTCCAGTGAGTGGTCTAGAACTCACAGTGAGCCTTGAAATGCCATCCTGTTGAATACCTCTAGGCTTCCAGTAAGTGTAGTTGTGTGCCTCCTTCCTGCCAGGTGAAAGGAGATCTCCATGGTGTCTGGTAAGTGGTGGTGGGGTGCCTTTAGATTGTTGTGGCCCTCCTTTGTGTACCGGTGACCAAGGAAGCAACAAGGGTAGAACTTAGCCAATCCAGTGCACATGATTGTGCCCTCAGTGTAGAGGTCAGGAACATATATGTTGAGGGATCTAAGGGTCTTTGATTGCTATTGCCCCGGTCCAGTGACCTTTTGGTGAAGCAGACAACTGAGCATGCAGCACAGTATTCTTAGCAGGTGAGCACTCAATGTGGATGAATGGGGATGATAGTGTTCCCCTCAGGTTGGTTCTGGAACCAGAGTGAACTGAAAGTCTTTTGTGCCAGTGGTGATAGCCAAGGAAATGGCTGGGTGTTCTTGCAGAGAAAAATGTGAGCTGAATAATATGCTTTTCACATAGTGTTATAGGACTTCCCTCAGGTAGGTGTGCTCTGTGATAGAGAAGTTTTTTTGAGATTACAGATCATCGAGTAAGTCCTAATATGGACATACCCCATGTCTAGTCTCTTGATATTCCTGGTAAGGTTGAAAAGTAGCCTTGGCCAAATCTGTTGTTGTCAGGTACAAATCAGGGTGTTGGGAGCTCCTTGGAATCATGAAATCTTTCATATCCTGATGGATGTCAGGAGTTGGTATATAACAAAATATTCTCATGTTTCCAGAGGGGACATGCACAAAAGCTTTTGGATATTGTAGCATTCAGGCCAATGTCACATTTACCCCCAGAGCCTTTTTTTCTAGATACAGATTTGAGTACTGCTGGTGAACCTGTGATGTTTTATTTTTTTATTTGACAAGTGTGGTGTTCAGTGTCTCCTTGTTCTTTTGAGGGAGCACCAGGTGCTGTTGAATTCCAGCATGAAGACCTTCTGAATTTCATACTGGTTCTAATGAGGGAGTAATCAGGACATCAGGTCATTGTCATGGGATGAGTCCCTGAGATACAGATTGGACATTTTTGCAAATATGTCCTTGGAGGTGCCCATCTACTATTGTATGGATAGTCTGTACACACAAAGGAAGAACCTTGTAGTGTCGATGAACCCAAAGTGAAACAATAATGTGGAGATTGTGCAGGTGAACATGGAAACATCTACCAGTAGAATATAGATTTTTGTGGGCATTTTTTTCAGTGAGGGAGGGGTCTGGTTTTCATCGTGAGCCATGAGATCCCAGCCCATTGAACATCCCCAGGTTCTCAGAAGCTCTAAGTTTAGGCTTCCATCATCACACCAGACATGTGATTGGCATGGATTTTGGGAGTTATGGTCAGATCTCTGTGGGTCATAGCGACCATGCTTGTGGTGCAGTTGCTCAGGGAAGCGATGAAGTGGGAAATAAGCCAAACTAGGGACTGTCAGTTTGGCTATGGTGTAATTATAGGAAAATGAATATTGAGTTATGTATGTGTTCTTGGCTTGCTTTTTCCCAGTCCCAAAACATTGTGTTGGACCAGACTTCTGAGCAGAAAGCATGGAATCTTGGCAGGGGACCAGCTGATGAGGATGAGTGTCTCACAAAGTTGGTGTTCCTCTCGGATTGATTCTGGTACATGTGTGGTAAAAGCCTTCTGTGCCAGTGGACATAGCAAAGGAAGGGCCAGCTGTTCTTACAGAGCAAAGTGGTTGCTGAATTGCATGGTTTTCCATGGTGTGGTTGGACTTTCCTTCAGGTAGGCACATGTAGTGGTGAAGCAGTTTTTTGGAGTTGAGATTGCTGATGGTCAGGTAAGTGGTAACGTGGACATAGCCTGGATCTTGGGCCTGATGATTTCAGTGAGTTTAAAGAGAAGCCTCTCCCTGACCTGGTGTTTCCATGTTTTGTTACCAGGTGTTCTGCAAAGGGATTTCCTAGAGATCAGGTCTTGTGAGTTGCCACCTTCAGCCATGGTTACCCTTGTTTTTTTCCTCTGTGACAATGAAGGTAAAGCAAGAATTTTCAAATGGCTATTGATAAGAATTACATTTTCATGTAGGATGTCTGGGCCCTTAGGCAGTTTCCATGCTGTTGTCCTGTATGATATGAGGCAGGGATTCTTGTGAATATCTAGGTGTCTAGTACTCCCAGTGGTGACTCTTAGAACTTTTGTAGGTTTCTGTTCAAGGAAGCTAGATTTCTCATAACAGCTCTTGTCCCTGGAGCTCTCCAAGAAGCCAGGTAGTGAAGCAAGTGAGCTCCACAAAGAGACACAGTGAACCCTCTAATTCTTACATGTGCTGGTGCAAGGATATGTGGACTAAGGCAGTTTTCCTGGTGTGTATTTCACAGGGCTCCTGAAGAGGTGTATGAAGAGCTATTGATCTCTACAGACATCAAGCAAGTGTGGGTTTGATGTCAGGCCACCAATGAGTTCTGCCTGCTCCATGTGCATGTGCTGGAAAGTGTCCCTCAAGTGAGGGACAAGTGTTGCAAGTGAGGAAAGTGTCCCTCAGGATTTCTTGCTCCTTTATTGATTTGAACTTCCTCTGATCAGAAAGAATGAAGTCCTTGGAAATCCTACAGTCTGTGAGGGAACTCTTGGCAGGGGTGAGGTCAGGTTAATGGCAAGATGATGGGCACTGAAGTGTTATTCTGTGCAAGTTTGTGGGCTTGTTTCTACCCTACAGGGGAACAGGAAGCACAGTAGTGATTTCAGGAATCCACATAGGAGAATTTCTTTGATTCTGGGCAGGGTACTCTTTTCTTGACAATAATCCCAGCATCCAGATTGGTTTCAAATGTCCCTCTATTGTTATCAGGGACAATGAAATGCACATTGGCTCTACACCTCAACCCTCTGCATTATATTATTTCAGGTTGCCTTCAAAAGATGATGGTGATGCCAAGAATTCTGTGGGCAGAACCTCATACAAATGTCAGGAAAGAATCATTTTGCTGGTATGTCTTTGGGATCACACGATCTTCCATCTTCATGTGAATATAAGGAATGTGTACATAATGAGATATTCACGTTTCCTTGACACACATCCACTGAAGAACACAGTTGATGTAGGGTTCAGGCAAGGGCAACATTTCTCCTCAAGGGCTCATTTTCTGGCACAAAGTTGACTGCTGATGGTGAATCTGTGATGTTTCCTCATTTATTTGGCTGGTGGGTTCAGTGCCTTCTTGCTATCCTGAGGGGGCAGCAGGTGCTGTTGAATTCCTGCAGGCAGATCTTGTGCATTTCATACTGGTGCCAGAAAGGGAATAGGTAGTACAATAAGTTCTTATGGTAGGGTTCTTCCCTGAAAGATGGATTGGAGAAGTTCCGTGGGCATGTTTTCAGGAGTGTCCATTTACTATTGGCTGACTAGTTCATGGGCATATAGGAGGAGGCTGGCAGTGGTGATGACACCTAAATGATAGGATGAGTTAGAGATTGTGCAGGTGGACAGAGAAAATTAGAACAATAAAGAATAGGTTTTCTTGGGTGCCTTTTCCAATGTGAGGTCTGGAACTCACTGTGAGCCATGAGACACCATCATGTCAAACATGGCCAGTTTGCATGCAAGTACCTGTGTGGGTCTCCCTCCTAGCACCACACAGTGATCTATCTGGACTTTGGTGAGTGAATGTATGGTTCCTATGTGTGGCCATGGACATGACTTCTGTGTGCAGCCTGGGGAACAACTGAAGAAGGTAGTAAGTCAATCCAGTGTCCAAGAGTATGCCCTTAGTGTGGATTGCTGGACGTCATGTTGAGGGAGTTTATTGATCCATGTAGGTAAGGAGTTTATCAATCCATGGGATTGGTTTTTCTCTGTACTAATGAGACTGTGGTGGACCATCCCTCTGAGCAGGAAGCATAGGAATCTTGCCAGGTAACCTGCTGGTTAGTATGAGTTTCTTGGGATGATAGTGTGTTCCCCTCAAATTGGTTCTGCTGCCATGGTGGAGTGATACACTTTCTGACAGTGGAGATGGATGAGAAAGGGCAAGGTCTTCTTGGAAAGCAAAGGACATGCTAAAGAACGTTCTTTTTACATGATACTGTTGGACTTTGCTTCCAATAGGTATATGCAGAGATGAAATAAATTTTTTGAGTCGAGATTGCAGGTAATCAGGTAAGTCTTAGCTTGGACAGAGTCTGGTTCTTGGGGCCTGGTGGTCCTTAGTGAGATCAAAAAGGAGCTTCTGCCTAACTGGGTGTTGCCATGTTTTTTCACCAGGTGGTCTGTGAAGCTCCTGGCCAGTGGTCAAGTCTTCTGAGATTTGCCACCTTCACCCATGTGAACCCTTCTTCTATTCCCATGAACACTGGACCTGGGCCCTTTGGCAGCCATGTCTTCTCCTTGCTGTTTGTGACAGTGAAGGTGAAACAGTTGACTTTTCCTAGTGTCTACAGGTAAGCATCGCATTTTCATGTAGGATGGTGGCCCAGTAGGTGATTTTTTCATTCTTGCTGTTGTATATGAAGGGGCAGGGCTTCTTGTTGATATACAGTTTTCCACCAGCATGGATATTAACTCTTGAACTTCAGCAGATTTCCATTTTAGGGAGAAAGATTTCTCTTGCCTGGCTTTCTCTGTGGAGTTCTTCAAAGTCCCAGGTTGATATAAGTGGGCTCTCCAAACAAACATAGTGACCACCACAATTATCACATGCAGGTACAAGGAGACAAGGACTGAGTCAATATTTGCAATGTGTTTTTCACAGAGATCCTGATGTCACAGTGAAGCCTACATCATACTCATTCAGATTCCTACAGACATCTAGCTGGTAAGTGTGGCCTTGTAGATCTCAACTCCTCCACATGCACAGGGAGCTGATGAAGGTGTTCCTAGGCATTCCAGGCTCCCTCCCAGATTTGACAATTCTCTGCTTAGAAAGGAGGCCATCCTTGGTGTTGCTGTTATCTGATGGATCTCATGGTGTATATGAGCTCAAATGGATGCCAGAATGGTGTGTATTGAAGTACTTAGTGACTCTGTCCAGGTTTTTGTGTTTCTCTTGCCCATACCCATGGGCAGTTAACCTAGGAGAGTTTGCACAGGCCACCTAAGAAAGGGTGGCTTCTGTGGACAAGAATGTTTTGCTGGCAATCATCCCAGCATCAAGGTAAGTTTTTAGTGCCACTCATACTCTTCTGGCTGACTGAAATGCTCGTTGGCTCTACACTGACATGTGCTTCTTCCCTTTTTTTCCAGGTTTCCTTTAAGAGAGGGACATGGGGATGCCAAGAAGTCTTTGGCAAGAAGCTCTTATAAATATCAGGTAAGAATCAGGGTGCTGATACTTTGTTCTGACCTTGTGATCTTCAGGATCCAGGTGGATGTCAGGAGCATGTGCCTAATGACATGTGTTTCTGGGTCACATCCCCTGAAGGTCTTAGGTAGTGCAGAGTTCAGAACTAGTACCACATTCATCTTCAGAACTTTTATTTTTTACACATAGATTTGAATACTGCTGGCAAATGTGATATTTTCCCTTTTATTTAGCAAATTTTTGCTCAGTTCCTTTTTGGTCTCATGAGGGAGCTAAAGGTACTCTTGAATCCCAGCCTGCAGATTCAGTGCATTTCATGGGGCCCACATGACCTGCCAGATGCAGGTGGCTCAGGAGGATGTGGTAACAAGGTATTCTTATGTTTCTTGGAGATGTAACCTCTGAAAGACAAAGCTAGTGAAGGGTTCAGAGCTGATGCCACATTCAACCACAAAGCTTTTTTTCTTGAATAGATTTTGAATATTAATGGTGAAATTCTGCTGTTTCCCCATATTTGGCAAGTAGTGTTCAGTGCCTTCTTGCTACCCATAGGGACCACAGCACCCTATTGCATCCATGCTATCAGATTTCACACGTACCCTAATGGTCCCACTGGGCAGGAAAGCTGGTCAACAGGTCATTTTCAAGGGTGGACCGCTGAGAGTAGGCGTGGGGGTGCTGTGGCAGGTGTTTCCTCACGAGAGTCCACTCACTGTTTCTTGGCTAGTGTGTCATCACCGGGGAGGGTCTGGGAGTGCCCGTGGGCCTGAGTGACAGGGTGATGTGGGGACTGTGCCAATGGACACAGAAGGGCACTGGCCAAGGAACCTGTGTCCCCAGACACCTTTTGCAGTGAGCAATCCCGAGCTGAGTGTGAGCCTCGAGAGGCCATCCAATTGAACACTGCCAGATCCAGGTAAGGGTAGGCAAGAGCCTTCATCACAGTGCGGTCAGAGCATCTCCATGGGCTTGGGTAAGTGATGGTTGGCCCACTGTGGGCTGCTCTGGCTGTGCTTTGTGTGCAGCTGCCCAGGGAGCAATAACTGGGGGAATGAGCCAATTTTATGACCATGAGTTTTTTTCCTTTATGTATGGTGCAGTACAGGAAATGTTGAGGTTCTGTGCATCCAGGGAGTGTTTTTTCTTGATCCACTGACATTGCGGCAGAACAACCTGCCCAGCAAGAGGTACTGGAATCAGTGCAGGTGAACAGTTGATGAGTATTAGTAACTTGGGATGATAGTTTTCCCCTCAGATTGGTTGTGGCATCCAGGTGGGGAGAAAACATTTGTCCAAGTGGTGATGAATGATGGAAAAGCCATGTGCTCTTGCAAGGTATGCTGAATTACATGGCTTTAAAATGGTTTGTTTGGCCTTCTTTTCAGGTATATATATATATATATATATGTATATATAAGGATGAAAGTCAGTTTGTTGAGGTGAGATTGCTGATGGTAAGGTAATTACTAATGTGGACATAGCATGAATCATGCTTCCCTAGGGAGGTCAAAAATGAGCTTCTGCCAAACCTGGTGTTGTGATGTTTTGTCACAAGGTATCTCAAAAATGCCTGAGTCAAGATCAGATCTTGCATGTGGCCAACTTCAGCCATAGGTCATCATTTATTTTTGTTTTTTTGAGACAGTGTCTTAATATGTACTTCAGCCTGTCCTTGAACTCACTATGTAGCCCAGGCTGGGATCAAACTCAAAGCGATCCTCTCAGCTCAGCCTCTCAAATGGGATTACAGGCATGTGCCACCATGCCCACTTTTGTTTCTCAGGAGTGTTGGAGGAGGGCACATGGGCACTCTTCTGTTTGGACCACTGTTTTGGTGTGTGTATGACTCAGGGTAGAATGAGTCTTTGTGGTGATTACAGGTAAGCACCCCATTGCATATAGAATGATTAGGCCTTAATGTATTTTTTGTGTTCACAGCCAGAGATTGCTGATTGTATCCAAATGCCAATCATGGGATACTGACCCTCAGAACATCTTCAGGCTTCACTTTAATGGCTTTGTCCTTTCTGTTCTGCAAGGACCCAGATTGTCCAACAAGTGGGCTCTGCAAACTAATGCAGTGACATCTGCCATTCTCACAATTAGTGCTGCAAGGAGATGTGTACTAAGTCAGTATTCCTAGATGTGGTGTTGACAGGGCTACCTATGCATGTCAGAGTGAGCCACAGAAAATATGCAGGAGGATCCTTAAAGATAGATGGTAAGTGTGCATTTAGGCCCAGCACACCTGCCCAGTGAGAAGATAACAGAGGTGTCCTTGGGCATTCCAGGCCCCTACCTTGAAATTCAGGTACTTAGATCAGAAGGGATGGAGCCTTTGGCCATGCTACTATTTCAGGGGATCCTTGGCATGAACAGGGACAAATGGATGCCCAACTTGTGAGCATTGAATATGTGATTCTTTTTTTTTTTTTTTTTTTTGGTACCAGGGAGCAAACTCAGGTCCTTGCTCTTGTGCAGCAGGCAGCAAAACCACGGAGCTAAATTCCTGGCCCTGAATGTGTGATTCTATCCAGGGTTTGTACTTGGAGCACTGCCCAGGTAGCAATAAGCATAGGAGAGTTTGCAGGTGTCCCCTTAGGAGAGGTTTAATTCTGGGGATTGGACTGTGTTCCTGGCAAGAATCCCAGCATTGAAGTTGGTTTCTTGTGTCACTCAGTGGTTTTCTTGTGCATTGAAATGCTCATCAGCTCTATGTTGAAACCTTCTTCCTCATACTTTCTCCAGTTTCCCTTGAAGAGAGGATCCTGAAGTCTAAAAGCCTATGGCCATAAATCATGCGAAGGTAGCAATCAGGGTCCTCATATCACTTTAGGGAATACATCATCTGGATCCAGATGAATGTCAGAAGGGAACATATACTGAGATGGTCTCATGTTTCCTGGGAATATCTCCTGTGAACAAGCCTTCCTGGTTTTGTAAGGGAGCATTAGGTGCTCTTTCTTCCCTGCCTGAAAGTCTCATCCATTTTATACTTGTCCCAGCAGGGGAATAAATGGGGCAACACATCATTGTTACAGGAGGGGTCCTTGGGTAAGAATTGGGGCAGTTGGGCAGGTATCTTCTGGAGAGTGTCCATTAACTGTTGACAGCTCATCCATGGGCCCATAGGAGGAGCACGGTGGAGGTGATATACTCTGAATGAGAGGAAGATGTGGAGATTGTGCAGGTATGTATGGAAAAAGGGACTGGTAAAGAGTGGGAGTTCTTGGGCATCTTTTCCACTGAACAGTCCTGAAGAGATGGTGACCCAGGAGAAGCCAAACCTTTGAGTAGTGCCAGGATCCAGGTAAGGGTAGGCATGGGCCTGCATTTCAGTACAGGACAGAGAATCTCCATGGAACTTGGTAAGCGATGGGGGCAATGAGGTTTGTTTTGATCTTATTTTGAGTACAAGTACCCAGGGAAGCAATGAATATGGAACTTTGCCAGTCTAGTGACCAGGAGTTTGTGCTTCATATATGGTGAAGGAAAATGAATGTTGAGGGCCTGTGTGTCCTGAGATTGCCCATACCCTCATCTAGTGACACTGTGGTGGACCAGTGTGCAGAACAGAATGAAAAGAATCTTTGTAGGACTAGTTGATGATGATTAGTTTCATGGGATGATAGTGTTCTCCTCAGATTGGTTCTGGTATGTGGGTGAAATGAAAGCCTTCTCTTCAAGCAGTGATGTCCATGTGAGGGCCAAATACTCTTGCAGAGCAAACTGCATGCTGAATTACATGGTGTTATCACAGTGTAGCTGGCAAAATGCAGCAGTTAAGAAAAGTTTGTTGAGGAAAGATTGTAGATGGTCAGGTAACTCCTAATGTGGACATAGCCTGTTTCACAAGGCTTGTTGTTCATCAGAGGTCAAAAGGAATCTGTGCCTAATCTGGTCTTCCCATGTTTTATCACTAGCCATCCTGCTAAGGGCCTAGCTGGTGATCAGGTTTTGTGAGATGTTACTCCCATTGTCTATAGAACACCTCTCTTTTCTGCTGAACATTGGAGAGGAGACCTGAGCATCTTGGTCATTTCTACATTTTTGGACATTTGTGCTACTGAAGGTAAAATAAGAGGCTTTCTCCAATGGCTATGGATAAGCATTCAGTTTTCATGTAGGATGGCTGGCCTACATACAGTTTTCAAGTTCTCCATCCTTGAACGAGATGCATGGATACTTGTTCATATCCTGCTTTCCACCAGTATTGATCCTTGGAACTCCCTCAGATTCCTGTATAGGGAGAGATAATTTTTACCAGGTGTTGTCTGTTGACTTCTGCAAGGATGCATGTCATGAACCCAGCAGGTTCTGAGAACAAACACAGTAACCTTTGCAGTTCTCATCTGTGCTGGTGGGAGATGTGGACTAAATCCCTCTTGTGTTTTCCCTCTTGTGTTTTTCACAGGGCTCCTGTTGTCAGAGTGAGACACACAAAGTACAGTGATCTCTACACACCTCCATGGAAGTGTGGACTTGTGTCCTGGCCACCAATGAGGATGCTTGAACTCCACATGCACATGTGACAAAAGTGTGCCTCATTCTTCCTTTCTGCTGTGTTGATTTGGAGGATTTCAGGTCACATGGAGGGAATCCTCAGCCAGTCCAGTGACTACAAGGGCACACTGGGCTTGGATAGGTCAAATGGATACCAAACCAGTGAGCATTGAAAATGTACTTCTGTGCAGGTTTTGGCCCTTGTTCTGGTTGGTTGCAGTAAGCATAGATGAGTTTGAAGGTGTCCACCTAGGAGAGTTTGAACTCTGGGGACAGTAATGTTTCCTTGGCAATCCTCTCAGTATACAGGTAGGTTTCTAGTGTCATCAAAGTTTTTCTTGTGCACAGAAATGCCTATGGACTCTACACTGACACCCTCTTCATGTCTTCTCAAGTTCCCTTCAAGAGAAAATATGAAATGTAGAAGACTGGCTGCAACCTCATGGACATCTCAGGTAAGAACCATGGTCCTTGTACCTCATCGAGGACCGTGGGATCTTTTGTATCCAGGTGGACATGAGGAGAGTGTGCATAAGGTGTTGTCCTGTTTCCTGGACAAGTATCCTCTGCGGGTCTGGAGTAGTGTAAGGTTCTGAGCTGATTTCATATTCAACATCAGTGACACTATTTCTGGCATAGATACGACTATTGATGGTGAACTTCTGATGTAACCCACTCTATTTTGCAAGTGTGTATTCAGTGTCTTTTTGTTATTGTGTGGGAGCAGTAGATGATATTGGATCCCTCTGTCAGGTATATCCTGCATTTCACACTAGTCACACTAGGGATCACGTGGAGCAACAGGAAATTGTCATAGGGTGGTTCCCTCAAGTAAGGATTGGAGTAGTTTGGCAGGCATCTTTGGGGAACTTCCTTTACTGTTTTCTAGCTACTCTGTGGCAGAGGGAGGAGCCTGTATTGGTGATGGACCTTGAATGTAGGACAACATGGAATTGGCATAGGTGGACACATAAAGAGGTGTGGGTAACCAGTAGTTTCTTCTGGGCTTCTTGTCCAGTGAGATGTGTAGATCTGATGGCGAGCCAAGAGAGGGTGTCCCATTCAACATCTCTGGACATGGGTAAGGGCATGTAGGGGCCTCATAGCTCCAGGCAAGTTCTCTCTATGGACCTTGGTAAGAGATCCTAGGCCCTCTGTTGGTGGCCAGGCTGGGGTGCAGGTGCTCAGGGAAACAATGAAGGGCAAACTTAGCCAGTTAAGTAAATAGGAATTTGTGCTTGTTGTAGGGTGCAGGGAAATGAAGATTGAGGGACTTTGTGTCCTTGCTCAAATGATATTTTTGTGGACCAGCCTGCCAAAGAAGAAGCACACGATCCTCTGCAGTTGACCACCTGATGAAGATAAGTGCCTCAGAGTGAGAGTGTTCCACTCAGATTGGTTCTCCTATCCGGGGAAAGTGAGAGCCTTTTGTGCCAGTGGTGGTGGCAAATGGAAAGGCCTGATGTTCTTGGGGAACAAAGTGTATGGAGAATTCTGTGCTTTTAGCATGGTGTGATTGGCCTTCTCTTTATCTTTATACAGATATGAAGAATTGGTTGTTGACAAAAGATTGATAGGTAAGCTGTATTGTTCAGATTGTGAGGTAAGTCCTGTCATGGACATAGCCTTGTTCACAAGACCTGATTGATGTTCCTTTGAGAGCTCACAAAGGAGCCTCTGCCTAACCTGGTCTTGCCATGGTTTATCAGTAGGTATCCTGCTAGGGAAATTAGGTCTTGAGAGGTGTTGCCACCTTCATCCTTGAGACACCTTTTTTCAGATGAATATTGAAGGAGGACACTCAGGCACCCTTCTGCCTTTCCAAATACTGTTTGACCTGTGTGCCAATGAAGGTCAAATAATGGACTCTTCCCAGTGGCTACAGTAAGCCTCCCACTTCATGTAGATTGGCTGGCCCATAATGAATTTTTCATGCTCACAGTAATACAGGAAGAGGCAGGGATTCTTGCTAATATTCAAGTTTCCAGGCCTATAGACATTGACCCTTAGAACATCTGCAGGTTTCCCTTTAAGGGAAGAATTCTCTGACCAGTCTTTGTTCTTGGAGTTCCAAAAGGGCCCTGGTCATCAAGCAGCTGGGTGGCACAAAACCACACAGTGATCTTAACAGTTCAGACGTGCTGGTGCAAGGAGATGTAGATGAAGTCATTATTCCCAGAACTGATTTTCTTTGGGCTCCCAATGTCACAGGGAGCTGTACTATTACCCTGGTGGATACCTACAGACATCCAGGTAGGTGTGGGCTTAGGCCCAGGCCACTGACAAGGTTTCCTGAGGTCCATTTCCTTGCATAAATGACAGAGGTGTCCCTTGGCACCTTTCCTGCCCCTTCCTAGAAATGAAGGTATTCAGATCAGAAAGAAAGGTGTCCTCAGCCATGCTAGAGGTTGTATGAGGACACATGGCCTAGGTGGGCTCAAATCTCAAATGGATGCTCACCTGTTGAGCACTGAATGTGTGCTTGTACCCAGAATTTGTGCCTGTTGGGGCTCTGGCCTGGGAACTGTGAGCATAAGAGTTTTTAGTTGTCCCTTAGGAAAGGTTGGATTCTGGGGACAGGACTGTTTCATTGTCAATCATCCCAGTATCCAGGTTGGTTTCCTGTGTCACTAAGGGTTTTCTTGTGCACCAAAAAGCTCATCAGTTCTCCTCTGATACCCTCTTCCACATCTTTTCTCCCAGATTCCTTCAAAAGAGCTAACCTCTTTGAAGCCTACAAGACTAAGGACAGACTTCTTGAAAATCTCAGGTAAGAATCAGCATCCTAGTCCCACAGTATGTTCATGTGATCGATCTGCCCTGTCTTGGTAGATGCCAAGAGGGTGTGTATAATGAGATCTCAGTTTTCATGGGTGGGAATCCTTCAGATATCTTGGCTAGTGTGGGGTCAGAGCTGATGTCACATTCAACATTAGAGCCTTTTTCCCAGTATGTCTTTGAATGTTGATAGAAAACTTTTAGTGTTTATTCAGGAATGTGTAATTCTTTGTTTAATGTTCCTTCCTTTTTAATTCCATGTTTATTCCCTTTTAAATACTCCATTTGATAATCAGTGCCTACTTACTGTTATGAGGGAGCCTCAGGAGATATTACATTCTTACCTGCAAAAATTGTGCATTTTTATAGTAATCCCAGTGGGAGAATAAACAGAGTAAAATGTCATTGTTACCATTGTGCATCCTTGGGATAGGGATTGGAATGATTTGGCTGGTGTCTCCTCAGGAATATCCATGTATCAATGCAAGGTTAGTCATTGGCCCTGCAGGAGGAGCATAATAGAAGCAATGGACCCCGAATGATAGGATGATGTGGATATTATGCAGGTGGACATGGGTAATGGACCAGTAAATGATAGGTTCTCTTGGGAGCCCTTTCCAGTGAATGGTCCTGAATGCATGTTGAGCCTGATGTTCATTGGGGAGGTCAGAAAGGAACCTCTGCCTTCCATAGGTGTTCCTGTGTTTCATTGCAGGTATCCTACTAAGATGATCCAGCTGGTAGTCAGGTTTTTGAGACCTCATACTGATCACCCATGGGACATCTTTTCTGATGAGAATTAGAGGACTGGACTTGGACTCCCTTGTCATTTTGCCACTGTTGGACACATGTGATACCCAAGGTAAAAAAAGACTATTCCCAATGACTATGGGTAAGCATCTAATTTCATATAGGATGGCTGGCACATAATATGGCTTTCAGGCTTGCTGTGATTGTTGAGAGGCATGGATCCTTGTTAGTATTCATGTATCCACCACCACAGATATCAGGCCTTGGAAAGTCTTTGGGATTTTCTTTTCAAGGAAGAAAGAAATCAAACCTGATTGTAATAGAAAACAAGTCTTTTTGGCTTAAAATCTGGTCCCAACAATCTGAGGGGTTTAAGTTGTGCCAGAAGGCAGCCCGGAGGCATTGAAGGGCGGGGTTTGGATTGTTGGGCCCCCTGATTAGAGCCGGTGAGGAGGAGGCAGCCCCTGGGGAGAAAGACAAAGGGGAGAAACGTCCTTGTCTTCTTGGACAATCTCCGAGTGAGTCTCCCAAAGGGAGAGAATGAGAGGAGGTGGGGTCTATGGGACGTCTCCCAGGGGCATGGTCCCGGGCCCAGAGGCTGTGGGGATCTCTCTGACCAAGAGCTTGGATTTCTGAGAAGTCCCCAGATGGGGAGAGAATGAGACAGAGAACCCTATGAGAGGGATGTTGATATACCTTGCCACATTTCCTGCCATGGGGGAAGATTCTGGCCTGGCAACACCATGTGCCCATAATTGAGGCACATTCCAGGTTGACATAAGGCCTCTCCCATCTAATTGGATGCTTCCAAAATGGCTCACAACCACTCACAGGAAAAAAGACAATGTATTTGATCTACATTACCACATCTGCTGCCAAGGGGGATGATTCTGTCATGGCACCAAGCTGCTCCCATATTGGAGGTGGCTTCCAGGCCACAGTATGGCCTCTCCCAGCTAATGGGATGCTTCTGAAATGACTTGGAACTGCTCACAGGAAAAAGAGAATGCTTTTGGTATACCATATGACATCTCAAGCCATGGTGGTTAATTCTGGGTTGGCCCTATTCTGCTCCTGTAATTGAGGCAGCTTCCGTGGCACCATACAGCACTCCTAGGTAATGGGATGCTTCGGAACTGTCTCCAAAACACTCAAAGGAAAAATGAGAGTGTGTTCGATCCACCTTATCACATCTCCTGCCATGGGGGAATATTTCTGGATGGCACCATGCCACTTCTGAAGTGCAGGGTGATTCTGGGCCACTGTACGACCGTGCCCAGCTAATGGGATGCTTCCAAAATGACTCAGAATGGCTCACAAGAAGAAAGAAAATGCAATTGATCTACCTTACCAAATTTGCCACAACACAACAATGGAGAAGGGTTCCTTTCTCCCCAAAACCCCACCAGCATTTGTTATTGGACGATTTCTTGATAGCAGCCTGTTCTTTGTGGTGTGAGGTGGAATCTCAGTGTTGTTTTCATCTGTATCTCTCAAATGACGAGTGACGTTGAACATTTTTTCATATATTTGTTTGCTGCTTTTACTTCTTTGAGAAATGTCTGTTCATTTCAGATGCCCATTTTTGAATTGGGTCTTTGAATTTGGGGGGTCTGATTGTTTTCAATTCTTTATATATTCTAGATAGCAGTCCTTTGTCTGAGGTACAGCTGCTAAAATTTTTTTCCAATAATGTAGGTTGTCTGTTAGCTCTGTTGGTGATTACTTTTGCAGTGTAGAAGCTTTTTAATAAGATGAGATCCCAGTTGTTGATTCTTTCAGCTAGTTCCCATGCTGCTTAGGTTTTGTACATGAAGTCTTTTCCTATGGCAATGTCTTCCAGAGTTCTACCTAACATATCTTCCAGCAAGTTTAGTGCTTCTGTCTTCATATTTAGATCTTTAATCCACTTTGATCTTAGTTTAGTGCATGGTGATAGGTATGGGTCTAGTTTGAATCTTTGGCAGGTTGAAATCCAGTTGTTTCAACACCATTTATTAAATAGGCTATCTTTCAGGGAGGAGGATTTTAGTGAAACTCAAAGAAGCTTAGATCACATGACAGCACCCACCACACCACATGACCTAGGAGTCGAGGTCAGGGTCCCCATGACAAGGAGGCACTAGGGATCATGGAACATCTTAGAAAAGAGCCTACAGTCCTAAGAGCTGATGGAGGAAAAGAGGCAGATTGGAGATGTCCAGAGGAAATTGCCAGCACCCTCTTACCACTTAGCTTGGCCACCCGGATCCAGTGCTCCACCACCCTGGCCCTGTCTCCAGCCCTCATGCTGGGACCCCCAAAGCAGGAGGTGATCGTGCAGTGGGCCACATGATTAAAATGTGTGGTAGTGGCCCGAACGGTGGGCGCCAGAGGTTCTTTGCCCTTTTTGTTTCTCCGGGTCCAGATGGAGCCCAGGCAGTCCCAGGGCACCACATTCTTGAACAGCTCCTGTGGAGGAAGACAGCATCACATGGGCAGAACCCACCCCAGAGAGTCGATGGCTTCAGCCATCCACAGGCAGGTGGCCATGGCCTGAGCTGGAGATCAGGAAGCTGCAGATATGGACAGAGACTTCTGCAAATAGCTGGGTTTTCTCCACTGCCCACTAGTGATGTCCAGCTTATGACCTAGAACCTAGCACTGATGTGAAAATCAGTGGCATTTTCCCCGTGCCCATCCTCCCAAACCTCCAGCACGAGCAGACATCTGAGTCCCACTCATTCTGAGGTATTGTCTTCTTTCCAACCTCACCTGCCCTCTGCTCCTTTGCCCAGGTCAGTGGCACATTTCCTGGGACAGCTAGGACTGGGGGCTCTGTGTGGGTGTCTGCTGTAGAACCCATGAATCTCAAATGCCTACAAAGTGATAAGGCTGGCCAGGCCTCCTGGGATGATGGCAAGGTGACACATGCTCCTGACTGCACCTCAGTGCACACCCTCCTCAGCCAGTTGGTCTGACTCCCCGCCCTGTTTCCCAATTGTCCAATCGCAGTTGACATCATAGTCATTGTGTGAAGTGGGCATATGAGTGCCCTGTCTTTACTGTTGATCTCTACACAAGGACAGGAGTGGCTTGGGGCTGAGAGACAAGTATAGGTGATGCAGTTGCTAGAAGAAGGAAATTTGACCTGGTAATCTGGGAATATCAGGACTGAGGAGATCAGTGAGAGAAGGATAGGTGTCCCTGCCCCACCCCACCTCACAGAGCTCAGCTGCTCACCCCATCCATCAAGGTCAGCTGTTTTGCCAGCAGCTTGGCAGAGAAGGCTAAGAGCACCTTCTGCAAGGACCTGTCCTTGTCAGTGGCAGCAGAGAGGCAGGGGTGCTGTGGAGCTGGCTTCTGCTTCTCTCCTGTTTCCAGAGGAGGCTCTTTCTCTGGTACTGGCTCTGGCTGCAGAGCAGGCCCATGGTGTTTTGGACATGGAGCCGGAGCTAGGAGGAGGAAAGCTCAGTAGTCTTAGTCACTTGCCAGTTCCCTGCGGAGCATAGAAAACACATCATGGCCATTTGGGGGATTCCGATGCCCAACCAAAAGCCATGAAAGCCTTCCGGACTGCTGTGGCCCTCACCATCTGTTTCGGCCTTGTGGGGCTCTAGATATTCCACCTGAGCAAGGGGAAGGCACAAGGGAGGCTCCATGTCTTCTCCAGGTGAGTTCACTTGCAAGCCGGCCCTTTTGATCTTGATTTGGGGAATGTCCGGTGGATGGTGCCATTTGGACCAGGTTTCCAAAATGGGAGAGGTGGCGCTGGGGAGAGAGGAGTGAGCAGCAGAGTCAGAGGCCCGGGCTTTTCTTCCACCCTGCCTCTCTGAGACAGTGTCATGTCTTGTGTGGTCCTCTGTGCCTCGGTGTAGAGGAAAGCTGACCCCACCCCAAGCCCTCTGTGACTGTCCTAGCCTTGGCTGACTTTGTCCCACTAGGCTAATGCTAACATGGGTTTCCACTTCCCACTGATGATCCTTTCTGAGCGAGGCAGGCACAAAACTCATTGCACCTGAGTGCTCAGGGCTGGGCTCCAAGCAAAGAAGTCCAAAACAATCCATACCCCAGCAGTCCACAATGTTTGCTGTGCTTCCAGCCATGAAGTGGGGACTGCAGTGGTTGGGGCGGCGGGACAGGGTTCTGACACCTCACAGCCTGTCCCTGTCCAAGCAGGCCCCTTACATACCCTGAGCATGAGGGGGAGCACTGCCCATGAGAGGTCACGGCTGGCGCTGATGGCCAGGATGGGCACTGGGCTGCCTCTCTCATGTGGGTTCCTCCTGAACATTAGCTTGACACATCTGCTGCTAGAGCCGAGCCAAGGTCGGAAAAGGCTTGGATTGCAGTCCTTTCTGTGGCTAGAACTTCAGAAAGTGGGAAAATGGCAATAGCTCACCCTCCCCTCTCCACTGTCTCCCAGGGATCAAGACAGGAGACAGCTTCAGAAGTGCGCCCAGCTTCATTGGGTTCTAATACCAAGGAAGTGAGGTCTCATCCTCAAAGTTCCGCTACAGTTAGGCTGAGGAAGTGGCTTAGGATGAAGGGGCAAGGTGCAGTTTGGGTTGCGGTTTTTGTTGGGATTTGGTTGAGCTTTAGGAATACATTTAGGGTTCTATCATGGCTGAGGGTGGGAGATTCAGTGTTAGAAATTAGGCCAGCAGTTTACATTGTTGTTCATTTTTATTGTGCAGTTCACAATCATTTGATGAGTGGCTACATGTACATAACAGAGCTTGGAGGACTGGGGATTTAGCTCAGTGCTGCCATGCCTGCCTCACAAGCACAAGGTCCTGAGTTCAATCCCCGGTACCAAAAGAAAGAAAAACCAAAACAACAACAACTCATAGTACAGCTTATATATATTACGAGTTTTAGATTTATATACAATTAAGATGGTGTCAGGTAAAAGGGCAGAAGACCAAGAACAGACCAGGCCACAGCAAGCCTTTATTAGGGGAATAGATCTGCCTAGCTGTCTCTGAACAAAGGAGAGACCAAAGCAATATGGCCGGGGCAGGGAGAGTCTTTTACAGAGACTGGGGTGGGGTTTGTAGGGGCTGAGGTGGGGTTGAGTGAGGTAGTGAGTAGGGAATGGAGGAGCCAGTGATGTCACTAGGTTGTAGGAGGTGAGTATTATGTTCCTTTCTAGGCAGGAACAGGGGCATGCTGGGAAGAAGGGTTTATTCTTTGGTGGGAGCAACCATCTTGGCATGCCATCACACAGGGGAGGGGGCAAGGCACCATAGGAAGAGGGCAGCTATGATACATAATAACTGCTGAGGTGGTGGGAGACCTATCATTCCAGGCTTTTGTTGTATGATAGTTGGGTGAAGGTCTCTTCTTCTGGAGCTGCTTCCTGCTAACCAGGGGCAAAGATCGGGTCTAGACCTGGATCTGATGAGGCCAATGGCAAGTGGGGACCTCTTCCTTTTGCCGTACTGGCTGGTACCCTACCATGATGAAGTCCATGACTGTCTGGCTGGTGAATGACCTCAATCGTTCCTGCAAGAAATTTTGAAAACAGCAAACCAGGCACAGTCCAAAACAGAGAATTGAACAGATAGTACTGAGGGGTCCCAAGAGTAGTAATAGCCAGGCGAGCCATGAGCTCCAGGAACCAAATGTACCCCACCATTGATTAGTGCCTTGGGGGACATATCTATCTGGCCCATTGAGTTTTAATTTTTTTCATTTGACCTGTAATTTTTTATTTATTATTTACATAGGTTTTACAGAGACAGCTAGATGATTAGGGGCTCATTTGTTATAGAAGTAAGAGACTGTTATGGAAGACATCATAGCTCCTGATCTAAGGGCCCCTGTGTCATGTCCTCGCTCTTAGAGAATGAGTGGAAAAGTGATAAACACAATTTATATAATCTTTATAATCCTTTTTGTGGAATATAAAAGGTGTATGTAACTGAGCAAATGTCTTTTGGAGGCCAGCCTATCGATGAGTGTAGTGTTACTATGAACCTGACTTCTTGAAATTCAAGGCCAGGACAGTTTGATTCCTGTATCTCTCGGTTTTTGGAAGCCTCCTAGATATATTTAAAAATAAAGAGAACTGATAACCTCCACAAGGACACTGGCCAACTTGAGGCGATCAAGTGTAACATAAAAGGCTTGATCTTTTTAGACACGGTTAGGTATCCAGGAAATATGAGCACAAAGAGAAGAGGCATCATAAACAGAGAACCAGGATGTACATTATTTCCAAAGGAATAAATCTTGTAGCTGCTTGGTATAGAACTTATCCTGACTGTGGCTGACAAGCAGGGGATATTTTCCCAATACTCTTTATGGTTTGTTTTTTTTTTGATCCCTACACAATAGTTAATTTTAGTTATCACAGAATCAGAAAAACACTTATCTAAAAGGAGAGATCTGGAGACCAGTGGTTTCTAGGATTGGGTACCTGTAAAGAACTTCTTTTAAATTTTTGAAAAGAATCTCTACACACTTGTAGCTAATTAATGATTTTTGCTTCTATTTAGTACCCAAAGTTTTGTCTTTTCGAAATGCCTGTGTCATGAGTGAACCAAAAGATTTTAATGGGTGGGCTATGTCTTAATTTTTCTGAAGTCTAGCATTTTTATTATGTCATTGTTTTATACCTCTTTTGGTTATTTTTTCTGCTGGGTGTTTCAGACCAAGTTAAAGCGAGACCTATGTCAATATGAACCTCTTGTTATCTATTAAGGTCAGTTAAGTCTCCCCAGGCCATTACTTTGGAACCATGCATAGTGCATCTCTGCTCCTCTGTCAGTGTCAGCCATCTTTGGGTTAGTGTTAGGGTTAGGAGTAGGTTTAGGTTTAGGGTTCCAATTCATGTACCTGACATTTCGAGTGTGGGTATGATTGTTAGGATTAGGGTACCTCTTTTTGTCAGTGTCATCGACAGTGCGGAATTTGCGGTACCTGAGAATGACATAGGTTTTGGGTAGGGTTAGGGCTAGGGTTAGAGTTAGGGTCAGGGTGGTAAATAGCATTGAAATTGAAATTCATGAGTCTTCCAGAGAGAGTTGGAAAGTTAGTATTAGCATAAGTTCGTGGGGAGTGGGAGGGATAATGTCAAAGGTCAAGCACCTGGGCATTGTGATTTGGTCCTGGGGCTTAGGGTTACGGTTAGGGTTAGGAGTAGGTATAGGTTTAGGGTTCCAATTCATGTACCTGACGTTTGGAGTGTGGGTATGATTGTTAGGGTTAGTGTTTTTCTTTTCATAATGGTCATGGGTAGTGTGGAAATACCAGTATTTGAGACTGACTTAGGGTTCGGGTAGGGTTTGGGCTAGGGTTAGGGTTAGGGTCAGGGTGATAGCATTGAAATTGAAATGCATGTGTCTTATAGTGTGGCTTGGAAAATTAGTATTAACGTAAGTTCTTCGAGAGTGTGAGGGATAATGTTGAAAGTGAAGTGCCTGGGTATAGGGATTTGGTCCTGTGGCTTAGGGTTAGGGTTAGGGTTAGGAGTAGGTTTAGGTTTAGGGTTCCAATTCATGTACCTGACGTTTGGAGTGTAAGTATGATTGTTAGGGTTAGGGTTCTTCTTTTTCTAAGGGTCATGGGTAGTGCAGAAATAGCAGAACCTGAGAATGACTTAGGGTTCACGTAGGCTTAGGGCTAGGGTTAAGGTTAGGGTCAGGGTGATAGATAGCATTGAAATTGAAATACCTGTGTCTTCCAGTGTGGGTTGGAAAGTTAGTATTAGCATAAATTCATTGGGAGGGTGAGGGATAATGTCAAATGTCAAGCACCTGGGTATTGTGATTTGGCCCTGCGTCTTAGGGTTGGTGCTAGGGTTAGGAGTAGGTTTAGGTTTAGGGTTCCAATTCATGTACCTGACGTTTGGAGTGTGGGTATGATTTTTAGAGTTAGAGTTCTTCTTTTCCCAAGGGTCATGGATAGTGCAGAAATAGCAGTACTTGAGAATGACTTAGAGTTCGGGTAGGCTTAGGGCTAGGGTTAGGGTTAGGGTCAGGGTTATCGGTAGCATTGAAATTGAAATGCCTATGTCTTCCAGAGTGCATTGGAAAGTTAGTAATAGCGAAAGTTCTTGGGGAGTGTGAGGGATTATGTCAAAAGTCAAGTACCTCGGTATTGGGATTTGGTCCTGCGGCTTAGGGTTAGGGTTAGGGTTAGGAGTAGGTTTAGGTTTAGGGTTCCAATTCATGTACCTGACGTTTGGAGTGTGGGTTTGATTTTTAGGGTTAGAGTTCTTCTTTTCATAACGGTCAGGGGTAGTGTGGAAATAGTACCTGAGAATGACATAGGGTTCGGGTAGGCTTAGGGCCAGGGTTAGGGTTAGGGTCAGGGTGATAGATAGCATTGAAATTAAAATTCCTGTGCCTTCGAGTATGGCTTGGAAAGTTAGTATTAGCATAAGTTCGTGGGGAGGGTGAGGGATAATGTTGAATGTCGAGGACCTGCATTTTGGGATTTGGTCCTGGGGCTTAGGGTTAGTGTTAGTGTTATTAGTAGGTTTAGGTTTAGGGTTCCACATCATGTACCTGTCGTTTGGAGTGTGGGTATGATTGTTAGGGTTAGGGTTCTTCTTTTCATAAGGGTCATAGATACTGCAGAAAGATCGGAACCTGAAAATGACTTACGGTTCAGCTAGGCTGAGGGCCAGGGTTAGGGTTAGGGTCAGAATGATAGGTAGCATTGAAATTGAAATGCCTGTGTCTTCCAGAGTGTGTTGGAAAGTTAGTATTAGCGTAACTTCGTGGGGAGGGTGAGGGATAATGTGGAATGTCAAGTACCTGGGTATTCTGATTTGGTCCTGCTGCTTTGGGTTAGGGTTAGGGTTAGAAGTAGGTTTAGGTTTAGTGTTCCAATTTATGTACCTGATATTTCAAGTGTAGGTATGATTGTTAGGGTTAGGGTTCTTCTTTTTGTGTCATGGATAGTGCGGAAATAGCGGTACCTGAAAATGAATTTGGGTTCGTGAAGACTTAGGGCTAGGGTTAGGCTCAGGGTCAGGGTGATAGCATTGAAATTGTAATGCCTGTGGCTTCTAGTGTGGTTTGGAAAATTAGCAGTAGCTGAAGTTTGTTGAGAGTGTGAGGGATAATGTCGAATGTCAAGTGCATGTGTTGTGGGATTTGGTCCTGCGGTTAGGGTTAAGGTTAGGGCTAACCCTAACCTTATCCCTAACACCACCTGAACCCTAGGTCATTCTCAGGTACTGCTATTTCTGCACTAACCATGACCCTTATGAAAGAAGAACCCAAACTCTATCAATAGTCATACTCTGTATGTGAAAAAGCTATGGCTGTAAAGAGAACAAAAGACAAAATTTGAAGTTATTTAAAAAATCAGATACAAACACTTTGATGTTTAGTCGGTAACTTTGTGGAGAAAAAGTCAGAGTTCTTGGCTCTTATCTTTCCATATGTTACATCTGTTCCTCTGCCACATGCAAAACTGGAAGAATTCTGGACAACTGCTTTATAAAATCAAAGAAACTTTAGCTAGATGAACCATTAAGAATCATCTGGTTAGGGACCAGGAACTTAGCTCAGTGGTTCCACTGCCTGCCTTGCAAGCACAAGGTTCCAAGTTTGATCTCCAGTACAAAAAAAAAAAAAAAGAATCATCTGGTTAAACCCTTCATTTTAATAAGATTAAATAAAAACCCATTGAGATTCAAATTATTCAAGATTTTTCAATTAGTAGGTGCGAGGGTGCAATTTAAGACCAAGGATCCAGACCTTTCTATCAGGCATGCTGCCTTTCTGATGCAAATTCCATCTGGGGGCTAATCATGGACCTACAGTTGTCCTTGATATTTAGGCTGAGAAGTGTAAAATTTAGGCTTAGTATACTAATTCTTACTGAATAAAATAAGAGAGTGAATTTCTGTGGTCTTGGACTTATGAGTATAAAGCCAAACCTATAACTGAATAGGTTACACAAAATGAGAAGCACATTTCATGAACTGTCTTTAATAGGCTTATGCAAAGAATTCTGCAGAAGGTGTCTTAAGCATAGTAATTCCAATGGCAGGTGATTAAATCCTCTGGAAGACTGGATCATCATGATCTTGATTTTTTTCTTGCTGTTGATTGTCTTGTTACCTATTCAATATGAGTTTGTTCACCATTTCTAGACCAAATTAGGAACTGAATTTTACAACTGAAGAAAAGCACCCTTTTATCCTATCACCTTTATCATTGCATTTTCAATCTTTCTTGTTTATAAAATGTTCCCACAACCAGTAACACGAGTCTCAGACTTAATAAGCTTTGAGAACAAAAGTCATGCTTCAGATTCAAGCCCAGCTTCCATGGTGTAAGCTCAAATCAGCAAAACTGCAGAAAACTGTCCTTCCTCAAATTATTTCCCTGTTTCTGATGTCCCCAGGTTAGTGCCTAATGAATATTCAGGCCCAGTAATATTTTACCTCTGCCTTTTTGTCTTTCTTCTGGGCAGTAATGCTGCTGGATATCACTGTCTTCCCCTGATGACCACTGATGAGTCATCCTATTATGGTCTCCAAGCAAGGTCATTCCTTCTCCAAATTCCTCATATCTAAAATGTGCTAAAATCATCCACTTTATCTTGAAAATCAAGGAAAAGAAACTTAAAACAGAATAATTTACAACAGCCAGGAGAATTAGATAGGCTTAGAACTGACACATCCAAACTGAAACTATGAAACCCTGCTTCATTCCCACATCCATCCTATGGTAGGAAGGCAGATCAGGGAGGCAAAAGACAGGTGACTCTGGGTACCTCCCTACTTTGGGACTGAGGTCCAATTTTTCCCACCTTAGAGAAGGAAGTTCTCCAAACTGTCTCAACCTGGGCCTGACATTGTTTTACTGCCCTGGAATGTGTTCTTCCCATGATGACTGACAAAAGAAACATCCATTCTCTTGGGGGTAGTGGAAATCCTGTATTTGCCTCACAGCTTAAACAAGATAATCACAATAGAAGGTTGTATATATTCTGAAGTTTGCGCTCTACATTCTTAAATGTATGCCTTTACAGGAAAAGAAGTCCTACTCCCTATTGGGTTATCTTGTTCTTTGGGAGCTGCTTTACAACTTTGTAAATGATTGATAATAGAAATGCAAAGCATTTGTTGTTTATAAACACCAAATTATTTCCTGTCTGGCAGAGGAGAGAAGCTCAGTCTCTTTCTCCTATGATGGAAAAGCCAATCTTGTCTCAATTTGCACATTCATTTCACTGTTCTTCCCCTGTACTTTGGACCCTCAAGGTACAACTGGCCTGACATACGAACAACTTGGGTTAATTAGGTTAATGGACCTAAGTCTGCCTTTTGTTATCTATAATGTGTACCCAGGTAAAAATTCAGATCTCGGCTGTATTGACTTACAACCAACTTGAGTTACAACCAGTCCTTGGAAACCGATTGAGTTTGTAAGTCAAGAGTCCACTGTATTTGTGTCTATTTTTTGTTGTTGTTGTTGTTGTTTTTGGTACCAGGGATCGAACTTGAGTCCTTGTGCTTGCGCAGCAGGCAGCAAAACCACTGAGCTAAATCCCTGGTCTTTTTTCTATTCTTTGGATTCTCTTTTAAACTGGTTAATACCTTAACATTTTTCAAATTAATGAGCAGAGTAAAATCTTTAACAAATGTTTATTTTTGTATAGGAGAATCATGATTTTATCATTTAAAAATTATCTTTTAACACCATGTATGAGATCTTAAAATATGGTTACTCTTTGCTACCTTAAATCTAGTTTAATTCTAATTATATTTTCCTGTCAATATGAAGAATACAAAGGATCCAACTTGTGGGTATTCTCTCCTAGCATAATACGCACACACACAGTACACATGCCCATAAACACAACCCCCCAAAATAAGCAATAATGGTTATCCATAAAACAGTTGAAAATCCATGTGTAAGAAGCAAACATTCTCTAGTGCATGGAAGACACAGTTCTGATGATCCATCAGGCAGAATGTGTACTATCTCAGCTTGAATGGTCTATTTGAGTTACTTCCCCATTTTCAGGAGTTCTTCAGGAATGTAAAATAGATGGTTTCTATTTATACCACGGATTTTTCTCGGCACTGTTAACATTTTGGACCAGATGCTTCTTCAATGTGGGAGTAGTCCTGTGCACTATGGGAAGCTTAACAGCTTCACTGGCCTCTACCCATTAGATGGCAGTGTCACCTCCCCCAAATGGCTCCAGACACTGCCCTGGTCAAAATTGCTCCAATTGAGAATCCCTGATGTATTTTATGAAAGGACACACAAAATAACTTATCCTATAGAAGAGGGAGGATCTCTCCAAAGACGTGTGTATACTCAATTAACATATATCAGCATGGATGGGTCTCAGTGGTAATGTTGTGTGATCACAGCAAGTTACAGAATGATTTGAACAGCATGACCATATTTATGTAAATTTTAAAATCACAAAACTTACAGTGTATATTGCTTATAGGGCCATGGATGTGGGGTGAAAATCATAAAACCATGAACATGAATAGACACCAATTTAATGAGTGTCATTGTGTTTGGGAAAACAGGAAGGAAATTAGGATAGGTTATGTTGAAAAGAAAAGTCAGCTCTTTCTATAATGTTTTTCTCACTTTCAAAATAGGTCAAAAACACTATTGCAAATGTTACCTTTTTTTATCCGGCCAACTTATATGGAGACATTGTTATTCTACAAACTTTATTTGACAGAAAAATCTATAAAAACATATGAAACATGCAGCTTAAATTTTATATAGTACTTTGATGCTGTTATTTTTCAATCATCTGTTTTATATTGTTCCTATGACTGCTTGCCTTCCTAATTAAGAGTACCTTTGAATTGGCAGTGTTTTCTACAGCAATTTTGTGGTTCAGACTCTAATGACAACCATAATATAAATGTTCTCACCTTATATTTGTGGAGTGCTTTATCTTTTCTCAGTACTCTTACATCTGTCTTCTCATTTTGTGTTCACAATTTCTTTCACCATCAATCTTAGTTTCAAATCTATTCACCATGTTAATGCATGTTTCACCTTTCTATTGCAGTTACCTTAAGTTTGGGTTTCTGACCCTGAGATACCAGATCCCAGGGCAGTTTACATAGGAAGTGACCCACAAAACACTGGTAGGTAAAGTGAGACAGGGAGAGAAAGAAGTTAAGAGGCAGCCCGTGTAGAGCAGCTTACTGTTTAGGGCTACTGAGGCTCAATTGGACTCCTTTGTGTAAACTCCTGTGGATGGCTTTCACAATAGAAAGACACAGTGAGTCATTTGTGATAGAAGTTGGCAAAACCAGAAGTACTTATTATCAAGCCCTTTACAAGCATAGTTGGCTAACCTGTGCTCTAGAGCATGAAACTGGGGAAGCATCCATATTTTCAAGAGTTCTGAGAGTTTCCAGTGTGAAGAAATGTGCAAGAAGGAAAATATCCATAAACATTTCATTTTGAAAGAAGTAGGTTAGGGACAATAGTACTTCTATAAGAACAAATATTGATCGTTTGCCCTAAAAAATGATCAAGATCCAAGCAGACACTTGAGACAGTTATAACTCTACTATGGACTGTGTTGGAAACAGTTCAGGCTTAGGAAAGAGTGATCATTCATTGTGCCAAACAACAACTAATTAAAGATTATGGTAGTAATCAGCCAAGACTATGTTCAGTCTGGGAACAGGAAGAGATAGTGGTTGCCAATAATGACTGCAGAAAACTAACGAAGCTTACCTGTCATTCCAGGACAGGAGAAAACAAAAACAACAAAACTAAAATCCGTGAATGAAAGGGAACATGTAGTGTTCACTTCCTGTGTCCTCAGGGTGATAAGGAAGACCGGAGAAGGAAAATCTACCTACTGCAGGTAGGTTTAGAAGGTATCTAAAAGTGATAGCTATTTTTGTTAAATTAATAGACTGGTTTTTAGAATTGAGTTTTACAGAAAAATTGAGTCAATAGTACGAGGTTCCCATAGATTTTCTTCTCCACAGTTTCCCTTAATATTCACATCTTGCATTAGTGTGGTACATTTGATACAGTTAAGGAACCAACACTTTTATATGTTTTATTAAGTAAAGACTATAGTTTACATTAAGGTTCACTCTATGTTGTGTAATTCTATGAATTTTGACAAATGCGTAATGTTATATATCCATCCTAATAGTATTGTCTGGAATAATTTCTTTATGCTGAAACTTCCCTGTTCTTCATATATTTACACCTCCCCTCCCATTTGCCCCCAAACCTAATAACCTAATAACCTGGTGACACCTGATGCTTTCTAGTGCATACCTATATCTATATCTACATCTACATCTATATATTTGTCCCCACACTGCAAGGAATTGAACACAGATCCTCCAGCATGTTAGGCAGTGCTCTACCACTGAGCTCTAAGCTCACTCCCTAGCCCAAGTGCCTGTAGTTTTGCCTTTTCCGGATGTCATACAGTTGGAGTAATACAATAGGGAGGATTTTTAGGCCAAATACTTTCAATTAGGAATATGTACAGATGGCTTCTCCATGCATTGTCCCCCCTTATTGGAAGTTGAATACAGGAAGCACTGAACTTCATTCTTAACCCTTTTCAATTTTATTTTGAGATCTGATCTCACCAAGTTACCCAAGCTGGCCTCGAACATGTGATCTTCTTGCCACATCTTTCTAAGTACCTGAAGTTAACAGCATGTGCCACCACACCTGGCTTCTTTGCATGTATGTTTCCTTTTGTTTTGTTGCAGATATTCAGTCCTGGAGATTGAACCCAAGGCCTTGGACATGTTAGGCAAGCAGGCTACCACTATACTACATACCAGCCCCTCTTTTGATGTTGTTATTGCTTTTTTCATTGCTTCATGATATTCCATTGTATGAATATACTAAAGTTTGTTCATCTGCTCACTTATTGATATCATTTGGTTGTTTCTAGTTTCTGGCGTTTTATTTCTCCTATATATTTTGTAGATTGTATCTTGCAGGGAATTGGTCCATTTCACTTAAATTATCAAATTTGTGACATAGTGTAGCCGACCCATCCCACTGGCCATGTCAAGCCTTCTACTGGGACCTAGACCTGGTACTTTGTTCTTCTTGACCTGGGGGCAAGCAAGGATGAATGACAAAGAGACGTGAATCCATTTAACTTTGGGCAGCCAGGGGGCTCTTGCCTCTTAGGAGCCCCAGCATCTGGCTCATCTTGCATTTATTCACCTAAACACTGGTACAAGCAATCAAAGTAGCACAAGGTTCATCTGCTTTCCAATATCCACTAGTACATACTCTGGTAAACAACTTAATCTTAGGTGTTCTAGCTTTTCCCTGGAACCCGCAATATGGAGTCACCCTGAGTGCAGCCTTTCTCCTTTGTGCTCAGAGAGGCCAGTTAGGCCTTGCTTCTCTGGTCTCTGACAGCATAGAGTTGTTCAGAATACTCTTAATTATCTTCTTCATTTCAATGAGCTCAGTATTGATGTCCTCTCTTGTTTGTGATATTAGTAATTGACCTCTTTCTCTCTTTGTCTTGATTAGCCTGGTTAGGATTTATTGATTTCATTGATCTTCAAAGAACCATATTCTGGTTTTGGCAATATTTAAAAAAATTTTTAATTTTCAATTGTATTGATTTGTGCAATAATTTTTATTGTTTTTTTCTTTTGTTTGCATTCATTTTATTTCTTTCTTTATTTTGGTACTGGGGATCGAACTTGGGACCTTGCACTTGTGAGGCAGGTGGCAGAACCACTGAGCTAAATCCCCAGCCCTTGCATTCATTTTATAGTGCTCTCATTTGTGTAGCTTCCTAAAGTGGAAGCTTAGATTACTGTTTCTCTTTTTCTAACACTATGCTTTCAATGTTATCAATTTTCCTCTATGCACTGGTTTTGCTGCCTTCAACATATTTTGATAATTTGTGTTCTCATCATTTACTTTAAAATAGTTTAAATTTCTTGAGACTCTCCTGATAAATGTTAATTGGAAGTGTGTTATAGTCTAAATATTTTGGGAATTTTCTAGCTATGTTTCTATTCTTGATATCGAGCTTAATTTCATTGTAGAACAAGAACAAACTATGACTTGTTAACATCTGTCCTGTGGGCTAGAATGTGGTCTGTCTTAGTAAATGTTCCATGTGAGCTTCAAGAGAATTTTTCTGCTTTGTTGGATGAAGTATTTATGAAATGTCAGTTACATCCAATGAATTGATGGTGGGCTTTTATTCAACTATGCACTTCCATTTTTTCTTTCAGCTGCATCAATTACTGATTGAAGAGTGTTGAAGTTTCCAACTATAATGTATGTGTCTATTTCTTCTTGTAGCTCTAATGGTCTTTTTTCCCACATATTTTGATAAACAGTTGTTCAGGTGCATATATGTTAAGATTTACTATGCCTTCTTGGAGAGCTGACTCCATTTATCATTATCTATTACAATTCTTTATCCCTGATTCTTTCTTGAAGTCTGCTTTGTCTGAAATTGATATTGCTAGTTCAGATTTCATTTGGTTGTGTTGCCATGGTATATCATCTTTCTCTATCCTTCCACTTTTACTTATGTCAAATGGAATTATGTAGAATAGAAAAGCTATCCTTGAATTTTTTTCAAAAGTATACTCTGACAGTCTTGACATTTAAATTGATATATTTAGGTAATTCATGTTAAAAATAATCATTGATATAGTTCAGTTAATCTTTACCATGCTTGTGTTTTCTAGTCATGACAGTTTTTCATTTCTTTAAAAATCTTCCATCGCTTTTCTTTTGTTTCTTTGTTAATTTTTAAATTTTAAGTTCTTTTAATGATACATTTTAGGTATACAATTCATTTCCATTTATCATTGGGTGTTTGTACCTGTACATGATGTATCTTGGTTCTGATTTTTTTTCCCCATTACCTGTGTGCCCTTCACCCTCTCCACCCTTCCCTATTTACATAGACATCATTTCCATTTATTTTTTCTTTTCTCATAGTTTTTCCTTTCTCTCTTTATCTTTCCCGTTCCCCTCCCTTCACCCGTTCGTCTGTGGACCTTTTTTCCTATTTCAAATGATCAATTATTCTTTTTAATCATTTTAACCCTTGTTTACACTATCAGTTTCTCACACTAGTGAAACTATTTGGTATTTACACATGTGTGTCCTATTTATTTCACTTAAGAGCATGGCCTTGATATACATCCATTTAGCTATAAATGACTCTAGTTTTTCAATCTTTATGGCTGAGTAGTACTCCATTTGATTAGAAAACCCCACATTTTCTTTATCCAGGTTCCAGTTGATGGGCACTCGGGCTGCTTCCAAGCTTTAGCTATTAGAAACTGTGCCGCTCTGAACATGGGGACACATGTTTCTCTGTGGTATGATTCTTTTAATTCTTTGGGGAAGATACCCAGCAGGGGAATATCTGGGTCAAATGGGACCTCTAGCCCTAGTTCTTTGAGGTATCTCCATACTGATTTCCACAGTGGTTGCACCAGTCTACACTCCCACCAGCAATGGAGAAGGGTTCCTTTCTCCCCACAACCCTGCCAGCATTTGTGATTGGTTGATTTCTTGATAGCAGCCATTCTTTGTGGTGTGAGGTGGAATCTCAGTGTTGTTTTCATCTGCATCTCTTGCATGATGAGTGATGTTGAACATTTTTTCATATATTGGTTTGCTGCTTTTACTTCTTTGAGAAATGTCTGTTCCCTTCAGGTGCCCATTTTTGAATTGGGTCTTTGAATCTGGGAGGTCAGATTTTTTTCAATTCTTTATATATTCTAGAGAGTAGTCCTGTCATTTTCCTTGCCTTGTTTCTTTAATGAATACATTTTCTCTCTTCACTTAGCATATCAATTATACCTTTTAAAAATGTGAGTGTGGGACAAGGATTTAGCTCAGTGGTTTTGCCGCCTGCTGCGCAAGTGCAAGGACCAGAGTTCAATCCCCAGTACCAAAAAGAAAAATTAAATAAATGAAAATTTTTAAAAAATGTTAGTTTGTCATAGAGTTTGCAATATATATTTACAGCTTATCTAAGACCATCAAGTCTAAGTTGTCAGTTTCAAATAACACTATACTGCTTCTCTGCTAACATAGGTACCTTATAGCAGAGCATTCTCAATTCCCCCATGCTACTACTCCCTATGTCAGTGGTGGCAAACCTATGGCACTTGTGCTGCAGCAGGCTGTTTGTATCATTGAAAGCTATAAAAGTTTCACCATCCCTGCCATTGTTGCTGTCACTGATTCCACTCATTCATAAATTATATGCACCCAATATATTGTTGCTACTAGTACTTTGAGCAGTTATCTAATAGATTAAGAATAAAATGTTCTATTATACCTTTCTTTATTCCTCTCCAATGCCCTTTCTCCCTTCTCTTGTTACTCTCCTCCTCTCCCCACCCTTTTTCCTCCCTCTCTTCTTTCTTCCTTCCTACTTTCCTTAGTTCCTTCTTTCCTTTCTGCTTCCTTGGTCTCTTTCTTGTCATATATGATTTCTATCTCTAAAGAACTTATTGGAACATTTCTTGTCTAGCATATCTGTTGGCATTACATTTCTTCAGTTGTTATCTGAAAAACATTTTTTTCTTTATGTCAGAAGGAAATTTTTGCCATACAAAGAATTTTAGCATTGTATGGATGGGTTATTTGTTTCAACACCTGAAATATTTTACTGCATTCTCTTCTTGCTTACATGATTTCTGAGAATACTGTTGTAATTCTTTGTTGTTCAGTAGGTAAGGTCTTATCTCCCTGCATTTTACAAGACTTTCTTTGGTTTTGGTTTTTACACACTGAATTTGATACGTGTACTTATAATTTTTTCTGTATTTACCTTGCTTATTGTTGTAAACATTCTTGAACCTGAGATTTGGTGTGTGTCCTTAAGTTTAGAAAATTCTGAGCTACTATTACTTCAGTTATTTTTTATGTTCCTCTCTTCTTCTAGTGTTCCCATTATGGGCATGTTATGCCTTTTGTAATTGTCCCACAGTTCTTGAATGTTCTGGGTTTTTTTTTTTTATTCTTTTGTTTTCTCTTTGACTTTCAGCCTAGCGAGTTTCTATGGACTTATCCAGCTCACTGATCTTTTACCCAGTCATTTCTAACCTGATCATCCTTCAAGACATTCTTCATTTCTGCCACAATGTTTTTTTGTATCTCCCATTTCCTTTTGATTCTTTGTTAGAGTTTCCATTTCTTTTTGATTATGTTACTGAACTGTTCTTTTTTATAGGTATTAATTTTAGGGTATAGTAGTTTTAAAAAATGCTGGTTTTCATTGTGGGATTTTCATACAGGCATGTAACATATTTTGATCATATCTAGCCCCCTATTCCTCTGCCTCACACCTACTTCTTCCTCTTCTTTATTCCCTTTCTCTGGTCAAGTAGCATCCCTCCTGCTTTCATGTCCTTTTTGACAAAATCCATGTACTTATCTTTCTGAGTCTGGCTTGTTTCACTTAATGTGATGGTCTTTATGTCCATCCATTTTCCCACAAATGACATAATTTTGTTTCTTCTATGGCTGAATAACACTCCATTGTTTGTACATATCATATTTTCTTCAACCAGTGATCTGTTTATTTTCATCTAGAGTGATTTCATATCTTGGCTATTTTGAATTTGTGCCACAATAAATAGATATACAAGTTTCCCTATAGCATACTGAGTTTAATTCTTCTGTTACTCATGTGTTCTTAAATGTTTTCTACTTTTTCCATTTGTTCTTGCTCTGATTCAACTCTACTCATTGCAATTTGATTCTGGCACCATCTGTAATTCACAAGTTAATTGTTTAGCCCTCCACAAGACTGCCTCTTACTCTAGATGCTAGCAGCAAGTGTGGTCCCCATATTTCCTATGCTTCTGACTGACAAACTATAAATTTTGAAGTCCCAACAACCACTCCAATTTTGATAATTCACTCTAATGATTCACAGAACACATTAGAAATGCTGTACTGCTGGGGATTTAGCTCAGTGGTTCTGCTGCCTGGCTCGCAAGTGCAGCTTCCTGAAAATGCTGTTCTTACAGATACAGTTTTATTATGAAAGAAACACACCAGAAAAGTTCTGGAAGGGCCGGGATTCAGTGCTCCTGTATCCCTTCTATGGAATCTGGATGTGGCATTATCTGTGCACCACAATGTGTTTGTGATTTGGGGTGCTCCACTCAGTGTCCAGAGTTTTTGTATGGGCTGTAATCACACAGGCATGACTTTGTAAACCACTGGGCATGTGACTGAGTTCAATCTTCAGTCCTTTCTCCTTCATGGAAGTTAGACTGGCCCAGAATTCCAGCCTTCTAATCATGAGTTTGGTCTCTTTAGTGACCAGCCCTGATCCTGAAGCTAATTAGGCATCTACCGTGAGTCATTTCATTAAGATCAACATTAACACATGCATGCCCGTAACTCAGGATGTTCCAAGGGATTTTGAAATTTTTTGCCAGGAATGGGATCAAAGACCAAATAAATTCTTTAGCATACCATAAAATCTTTAATATATCAATCACAGTTGTTGTAAGCTTCTTATCTGACAATTTCAAAATCTGTGTTATATCTGAATCCAGTACTGATGCTCATTCTGTTTCTGCAGATCGCATTTTCTTCTTGCCTTTAGTATATCCCAAATTTTGTTGTTGGTCACTAAGGCAGTCAGGCTATCAGTATAAAGATGATATTAGTCTGGCCAGGACCTGGGTGTTTCCTGTTTAAAGTTTATTATAACTGTGCACCAAAGATTCCATTTTTCTCTAATTTCCCATTGTTTGCCACTTCCATGCTGTTTCCAAGTCTCCTAAGAACCTCTTCTTAAATAGAATGTCTCTCTTAGGTGTCTCATTTGTAACCCACTGTTTTAATATAGGAGCTCTGTCAGTGTGGGGATAAGAGTTTGAGGAAGGGAAGCATTCCACCTTAAAATTATATATCAGTTTTTTTAATGGACTTGAGTTCCCGAGTTGTAGCCATCAGTAACTTTTCTCAACTTTTTTTTCCTATTATGCAAGACAGAAAATCTAGAATGACTAACAATGTCTAGTTGCTCTTCCTCTTCATCAGATAAGGCTGTAGCAAAGTAGCTTCCCTTGAGAACAATCTCATTAGAGAAAGTAGAACTGTCTGGGCTTATTTCAAAGTGGTTACTTCTGTTCTTCACTGCTCACAGAAGAGAAGATTGTCTCTCATATTTTACCCCTGGTGGGTTTTCTGAAGGCCAAACCCACACCAGTATTATAGGAGGCCCCTTAAAACTGGGTACAGTGGATTTTAACTCTGGAGTTAGTCTGCAGTCAGCTTTCAGCAGTTCATCATTTGCTGTTTATTTGTTCCTACCAGTTTCTATCTCCATATGTCTCTGGTCCTGGTAAACTGTGATTCTCTGTATTTGCATGTCTGTCTGGTTTTTGCTGTGGCAGTTTGTGATGTGACCTCAGTGCTCTTGCAGATCTAATTAAAGTTGCTGATTCTTAGTTTGTTCAGCTGTTTTTGTATAGTCAGAACAGGAAAGATAATTTCAGAGCTCTTTGTGTGTCAGAGCTAATCAGGAGGCATGACCAGTATGCAACTAGAAGCAGGGGTCTGAAATCCATATGTACTTAGGCCATGGCCCATGGGGACAGGCGTATTGATTACTTCCAGTGGTCACTGACTCCTTCATAAAACCAGCTTTTCAGCTAAACTGCATTCTACAAATGTACTACCTGCTAGGTTACTGGTCAATTAATTGCAGTCTTCAAAAGAAAGACCTTTTAGTGAGATTTGGCTTTGTGATTTGAACTGGCCTTTTTGTTTCCACTCTGTCCAATCCCAAAGGCCTTTTCAGCTGATGAATGGTGTTCTCATGTGTTCTGTGCATTGCTATTACTCTTAATGTGTTCTAGAACATAATTTTTCTGGCTTGTAAGCATCTCCAACCCAACTTATGAGTTTTCAGCTCTTTGGATTTAAATCAGAAACATTTTAGTAAGTCTGAGCCCTAGAGACCCACTACTAATAAGACTATCACTAGGATGAATGGATGAAGGGGTGTGTGTGTGTGTGTGTGTGTGTGTGTTCAAACCTGTATCAGTGATTTTATAAATTTATACCTAGGTTATAAATTTATGTATCTGATTTCTATGCTAGGTCTAGTAATATATATATATATATATATATATATATACACTTATCTAAATCTTTTTGAACAATTATATAAGAATTATTTAATACCTATCTTTGTAAGCATATATACAAACTCTTGACATGAGATTTGTAAGTTCCTAACCAGCATTAATATTATATTAAGAAATTTGTAATAAAAGTGTCTAACATCTCGTTGCATAAAATACATAACAATTTAGAAAAATAGTGTATTTTAAGGCATATGTGGAGCAAACTGACATATTCTTTCATTTACAAAAGTTGCAAGAAGTTCATGAGAAACAAAAAGATTGAGTTGTCAGTATTCATAGTGCTTCTCCCTGTTCATTTATTACTTTGTGCACCAGCATATTTTGGTAAATGCTTAATAACTGGTTCTCCCAAAAGAAAAGCCCCAAGTATGGAATCTATTAACTTCTTTAGTGTAAATACCCCCATAATGGTCAATTCCAGGGCCTCATAACACTGAGTAGCAGAGGCATGCACTAATCAGATCTCATTAGGTCCTAAGGACTGACTGGAGCATTTGCTGCCTGTAAACAGGAGACAAAGGATTGTTAGGGGCATCATAACTGTCTGAGAGTGTTGGGAGCAATGCTACATAATTCTAGTGAAAAATCATTTGAGTAGGCCTAGTTCTCCTGCCTACAGCCCAGCTAGGACATTCCAGACATAATTGCATTTTGGCCTCTGGTCACAACTGAGACCTCAGTGATTCCCCCCGCCCCCCACCATGCTGCAATCTCCAGGACAAGACCACACCTGTGGGAGATGCCAGGGAGGAACCAAATCTTCATCTGCATAATTCCTCATTGTTCTTAGATTTCCACTGCCCCCCAGCTTTTTGTTACACCTCGTTTAACCCAATGTGAAGTACTGAACTCTATTTTTCACTTGTTACATTTGTTTCCCCATGTACTGAATAAAAGGTGCTGGAAGCTAGATGGTTTTTGTCTTTGCCACCCAGAGCAGCACTGATCAGACCCAAAGCTCAGCTTCTTCTCAGTCTCATTTGTCTACCTTTCCTGTAATTCGCCGTGTGCTGCCATGGCTCACAAGAGACTAGGACTTACTGCAGAGGTTCTGGTAATGTCTCCTTCCCCTGTTCCCTACATGAGAGTGTTCATATTTTACAAAGATGAGGGGAAAGTCAGAGGTTGGGGCTGGTGAGGCTTCTCAGTGATTTTTCATGGAGATTTTGCTGGTTTCTGAGTGATGATGTGGGCTTTAAAAATATATTGACCATTTGATTTTCAGATACCTAGGCAATCAAGGTGATATTTGTGTTATCATGCTTTTTGTGTGTCAGGTAGGAAGAAACTTGTCAGTTGGGAAATAATGCTGTTTTTTATTCCTTAGCATTTAGAGTTTAAATATAATGACTTTAGTAATAATCCCACTAATAACTACATGTGTCTTGGTAAGATATACTATTTTTTCCACAGTATTGGCCATTTAATCATTGAAGGTGTTATGTGAAGAGAATGTGATGACTCTGAGAATGTTGCTGGTACTGAAGTTTTGATGGGATCCAAAGAGTGTTAACGGTTCCCTAATGATGAAAGTGGACCAAGGTTATTTGTTGGTATCTTGATAGAACAGACTGTGTCCTTAAATGTATTTATCACATGGATCTACTTAGGTTCTGGTCAAGACATCATTGTGTACATACATGTTTATTAATGGAGCTTTCCAGGTATCCAGGCAACTGATAAGGAAGGATAGATAACACCCTTGACTAACACTGAGAAACCATGAAATTAGAACTGTGACACTGGAACTTGTGTTCTCAAGTCTTTTGCTCTCCCATCAAGCTCTTTCCAAGTGCACAGAGATGAGCTACTGTTACATTTCTCATTAAAGATGTTGTTTCCAGACATCAAGGTAATTAATGATACTGTTGAAATTCTTCTACTGAAATTGTTTTTGGTATGTGTGTGGATCAAATAATGGCCAGCTTAAGTGGGAATGCTCAGCTTAACTGAGGGTGATTCTGCATGTGGGTGACCCACCTAAGGATTGTTGCCATAACTGCCTAAAAGGAGGATAGGAGGGGAGGAATACTGGCTGCTGATTTCCCAAGAGAAGCTTTGTTGGAACTGGAACTCAGTGGCTTTTCTTGCTGTTGCTCCCTCAGTGGGTGGGTGGGTGGGGGGTGCTGGTCTTTGCCTTTGTCTTGAGCATCACTTCCAGGCTCCAGTGCAGATCCCTCAGTGTTCTGGCACAGATAGTTCACCCTGCCGGCATAGACTTTTGAGCTTCTACCACTGGCATTTGGGCCTTTTGGTGCAGATTCTTGATATGAACTTGCATGAGACATTGCTGAGGGCTGTAGGCCTCTGGCTGGACTCATGTGGAATATTATGTGGAAAGATCTATTGCACTTTTCTGGGTTTGACTTTTTGGGAGAATATTGTAAGACAGTCCTATAAATTTGTATATCCTGTGGTAAATCTGCTTCCTTGGAAACACCAACTAGAACAGTATATTTATAGGTAAAAAATAAATTTGTAACAGTAAACATGGATTTTTCTTTATTTGCAGGTATAGACATGCAATAAGATGTGCACCAAACACTGGGATTTTTAGATTTCTGTCAAGACCTTACAGTAACCCTTTCAACTGTTGGTCAGCACACCATGTAGGTAGGTGGTTTCATGTAGGTTCTGATGTAGGCCCAAATCACAGCACAGCTTGGCAATCTTACTGGTTTTACCTTCTCAAGTATTCTTAAAGATGTATTTTCTAAAGCCTTTGCAGATTTCTATCATGAGATCACAGTTAATCTAACATCAGCCTTTAATGGCAGACATTGCTGTTATGCAAACAAGTGCTGATGTGGACCAAAACTAAAGCACAGACCACCTGATCTTCAGATCACATGAGGCAAGTGGTTATGGTTTCCCTACCACTTGCCATCATGATTTCTTTGCCAGTATTCAGGTGAGAAATAATAGCATCCTTAGGAACACTTGAAACCATGCAGTTTCTTTTCTGTATTTCAGAGAGAATGTGTAACCCTGTAAGGAGGTTGCACATATCCAAGTATTTATCACATAGTCCCAACTATAGTAATCATAGGAACTAGGCAGATATTCCATGAAGAAATGTTGTTTTATCTGACATTATCCTTGACCTTGGAGAACCACAAGAATCCAGGTAGAGTCTTGTGATCATGGATGTAATAGAAGCTATTCAACAGTTCCCGGTAGGTTGTGTCTTGATTCCTGTCAAGGGTTAACAGTGAACTAAAAAAGTTCATTATCAGGAGATATTTCTGTATTAGAATAAATATTTTCATGTACAGCACGTGCCAGACTGACCATTAGATCAAATATCTGGGTCAGTGATATTTGTTTCCCTACAATTTTTATCATATGATTAAAAAAATGTAAGTATGTAGAAAAGGAATGCAGTATTTTATATTCTAGAAACCATATTATTGCATTATCTTACATTTAGAGAGAATTTACCCTGGGAATTTCAAATGACTTTCATGTACTCAGGTTATTATTATGCATTTATGCATCATGGTAGTTAACAAGTTAAATATTAGCAGTCATAAGATAATGAGGTTTGGAACAATGATGTTCATCATAAAATAATCAAGAATACAAGTAGAGTTGATGAGTCCAGGTGGAAATGAAATCTTGCAATAATGACAATAAAGAAAGTTATTTGAAGGGTCCCAGTAGAAAAGTCTTACCATACATATACTTGTCACCCATGTTTTTACATTTCCATGCAGATATGGTGGTAAGTCTGATGATGACAAACAGTGGCAGTTTGTTGTATCCATGGCCATGATGATCAAGAGGGATACTGTAAGTGTGGGGTTCTTCCATTTATTTTAGCATGTTTCCTGTACATATTTAGTAAAGGAATGATTATGTTTACCACTGCTAGTAACAAGTAGCTTATTATATAAAGTTTTGATAAACTCTGAATTTAATCCTAGGAGGTGTGGAGGCATATGCAGGGATCCATGTAAGTTATTCAACTGATCCACATCACAGTATTGACCATAATTTTTTCTATAGGTACCCAGCCAAGAGAAAATGGTGTGAGGAACATCTCTGACCTTGAAGTTCTAAAGATCTAAGTACTTCAGTTGGTTTCCCTGATGATGGAGGTGACCAAAATTTTAAAGTTGTCCTTTTCTTCTCCCCTCAGGTGAAAGATGATGTGTCCTAAACACACATCTCAAAGTGTTGTCTAAGATTCCAACAGTTATTAAATTATAGTGATTGAACTTAAGAATGGTAATTTATGAGATGTTATGACTAACCTGGTAAGTAAGAAATTGTCCCTACCAAGATACCAACAAATAACCTTCAGATTTCTTGGTAAAGTGGATGGGATATCTAACACAATGTTACCCTGGCTTTTTGGCAGATATTCCATTAAGTTTTATCCTAGTGTACAGGTTTGTTGACTTGAAATCATTAGAGGCATTTCTTATTTTTTGGTATTTATATCATGAATGATGCTTTTGAACTCCTCTGGCAGCCTCTGCTTAGAACACAGTTCAAAATATGATTTGTCAGTAATGCTTTTTGTAAATATGAGATTGTTCTATGGACTTATTTAGAGATTGTGATAGGTTATTGTATAGGGATGCAGGTCATTGACCATATTTCCTATCCCCTAGTATTGACCATGGGAATTTTTCTAGTGTTTCTTCCAAACAAGATGGTATTTCTTAGTAAGCTTTTACCTCAGTGTTCAGCTTTACCATGTAATTGTGATAAGAATATGATTTGTCATGTTGAACGCCATGACCAAGGGAATGTGTCAATGTCTTCTTTGAATGACATAGGTTCCAAAATCATTTTTTATGATTTGATTTTCAAGTTCCTCTGAAGACACTGTGATTATCCTACCCATGGGAGTGAGTAAAGTCCATAGAGGGTTATGAGGTAAGTGCTGAGGTACCCTAAATCCAGGTCTTCATCTATAGAGGAAAGGGATGAGGGTGTCCTGACTATCGCTAGATTTAGTGGTCACTGCTCCTATAAGAAATAATTTTGTCCTTCACAGTTCTAGTAAATATGTATTTATCCTTTATATGCCATAGGGAAAATTGGTGTTTTAGCAAGGACTGCTGAGGGAGTGATTATGAACTGGTTAATTGAAATTATTGTGGAACTCTAGGACTGCAGTAAGCATAGGTTAATTTCCAGGGTGTGGAGATGACAAAACATGGGCTCTTTGACAATACTGTTTTTGTTTGGTGAATCCAAGAACCCTGAGGAGTTTAGCTGTTAAAAAGGGAGTGGGCTCATGTTCTGACACAGCACCTTCTGTGCTAAACTGGCTTTGTATTTTTTTCAGATGCCCTTCAAGAGAACACAGTGATCTAGATAAGATGGTTGTTGCAGTCACCCTAGTAACAAGGTAAATGATAAAATGGTCATAGTCCAGTGAAGGCTGTTTGATCTTCTATAATCCTGGCAAGTTCCTAACTAGGTGCTCAGATGTTAAGGTCTTGGCTAGTGTATTGGTCTGAGATGATAGTCACTCACTAGTGACATCTCATTTTCAGCAATTCATTTTATGACTGTGTTAGGTTTTATTAGATTCCCCCACTTCTGGTGATACATGTTTTCAAAACATATTATCACCTTAATATTACAAGGATACATCAAATGTCATTGCATCTTTTCTGGAATGTAATAGATGTAATATGCTTGTATTGCTACTGGTGGAGAAGAGATTTATGTAATTTTCACTGAGTCCATCTCTGAAATATTGTCCTTGGAAGGTTTGCATGTATCACTGAAGACAGACAACACTCTCTTACAAGGCTTTATCCATGGAAGCCTGAAAGTATCTAGATAACATAAGTGGATGCTGAAATAATGAAATGACATAGGAAATTTGGAGTTGTATAAGTGCAAATGAGACATATACCAAATCAGAAGTCTATGACAAGAGTCCATAGATGGGTGAATACATCACAGCAAGCAAAGTAAGTTTGTAAAGTAGAACACTACTGATCCCTCTATAAGTGCTAATGTGGGCATTCACCACATCACAGGAAACCAGATCTTCATATACAGGGATGAGTGATGAGGATGTCCTTGACACTCGTTACTGAGGTTTTGTTACAAGTACTAATGGATGAAATGAGAGACATGATGAAAATATCTAGTGAATGCAATACTGCATTTTGTATGAGACAGAAATGAATATTGAACCTGTACAATTTCAGGGATCCATCGCATCATGGTTGGATGTAGACATGGTGGTGTTACAACACAACAGTAAACATTGAAAAATTTACAGATGGCTCTATTACACATTTGGACATGCCAGAGAATACAATTTACATAGAATTAAGGACTCTATTAACACATAGCTGAAGGATGCCTTTCTGTTTCTGGGTGAGGGGCAGAAAGAGTCAGTGACATGGAAGAGCAAGATGAGAGCTAAATGACAGTTTTCTGTAGGTGCTTTCAAGTTAATGGAAGTGATCAATTGAATGAGTGTGTTGAAAAAACCTTGAACAAACCAAGGAAAAACAAAAGTATAAATTACAGCCCATTGGCACCCATCCAATCTTCAATATCCAGGTGGCTAGCATAAGGGTAATAGCCCAATGAGATGTTGTCATGTACTGGATTCTTATGCTGGGAAGGTCACTGTGACTGTCGAGTTCTGAGTTGACCCCACATTCACACATCAGAGACCTTATTTTCAGATGTGATTTTCATTGTTGATTGTGAAACTCTGAGGTAGTCTCCTTTATTTGGCAAGTGTGAGGTTAAGGGCCTCATTCCTATCAGGGTGTAGAATCAGGTGTTACTGAATCCAGGCTGAAAGTGTGCCTTTAAACTGGCCATTGTAAAGGGGAACAAAAGAGGGTGGAGGGGGAGAGGAAAGAAGAAAGAAAGAAAAGAAAATAGAAGAAAAAATGGAAACAAAGCTTTTGTAAATAAAGGAGAAGGAGAGAGGTAGAGGGAGGGGAGGAGAATGGGAAAAAAAGAAGAAGAAAGATACATCATGAACAGGTACAAATTCCCTGTGATGAATGCTATCGTTATGTTTACCTGAAATGTACTAATAAATATTTTGCTTCAAAAAAAAAGAACAAGAACAACAACAGCAAACTAGGCATTGTAGAAGAAATGCAAGGATTCAGATAATTATCCTAGAGTAGTTCCCTGAGATACAGATTGTAACAGTTTGTCCGGTGTCTGCTCAGGAGTGTCCATTTTCTCTTCTCTGGCTTTCATTGTGCATAAATGAGGATCCTTGTAGTGGTGATGGACACCTGAGTAATCCCATGATGTGCAGATTATGCAGATGGAGAAAAAGAAGGGCATAGGATAAAGTACAGGATGGGTTCTTTTGGGTGTGTTTTCTAGTGACAGGTCCAGACCTCACAGCCAGGAAAGGCCAGCCCCTGGAACCTCACCAGGATCCAGATAGCAGCAAGTATGGCCTCCATCACAGCACAGGAAATGGATCTTCCTAGGCTTCAGTGGAGCATGTTGGGGCCCTGAGTGTAGCCGATACCATATTTTGTGTGAATAAATTCAAGTATAAAAGACTAACAAATCAGAAATCTAGTCTGTGTGAGTTTTCTTTTTGTATAGGGTGGGGAAAGTACTGTTCAAGGTTCCTGTGTCCTGGGATTGCTTGCTTACTATATGCAATGACATTCTTGAGTACCAGATTGCTGAGAAAGAAGCACAGGTAACTTGCAGGCACCCACTTGATGAAGATCAGAGCCTTGGGATGATATTTTTCCCTCAGTTTCAATCTGGTATTCGGTGGGGTGGAAGCCTCCCTCACCAGTGGTGGTTGTCAATGAATCAAGCACATTGTATGCTTGCAGAACATGCTGTATCCTTTTAGCATGGTCTTGTTCCTTTTCCCTTCATGGATACAGAGTGATCAAGAAGTTGGTTGATGTACACTTATGGAAAGCCAGGGAAATACCACCATGGGTACAAGCTGATCACTAGGCCAGATGTCTGTAACCAGGTCAGAAGGAGCCTCTGGCTAACCTTGTATTAACACGTTTCATCACCAGGTATCCTGCCAAAAGGTCTTGGGAGATGCTGCTACCCTCAGCCATGCAACACCTTCTTTACTGATGTACATTGTGGGAGGGCACTTGGGCACACTTTGCTTTTCCTCATTGATTCACCTGTGTGCCAGTGAAGGTGAAATCTTCCCAGTGGCTGCTGGTAAGTGTCCCATTTTCATGTAGGGGAACTGACCTGTAATGTAGTTTTCATGTTGGCTAGGTGGATGGGGAGGCCAGGATTCTTGCTAACATCCACTATGAATATTGAGCCTTAGAACTGCAGGTTACCCTTCAAGTGAGAAAGAATTCTCTTACCACATTTTTTCTAGGAAACATCCCCTGGGACTGAGGTGTTAAAGCAAAGGGGCCACAGTCTAACACAGTGACCTCCACGATACTCACATGGACTAAATCAGTATTCTCTGATGTCATTTTCACAGGGACAGTCATGTCACAGTGAGGATAATCAGGTGGATGCATACAGACATCCAGGTAAGTGTGGGCTTGTGCCCAGGCCACCAATGAGGTCCTGCCACTTCCACATGTGTAAGTGACAAAGGTGTGGCTTGGCATTTGTAGCCCACTGCTTGATTTGAAGTTGCTCAAGTAAGGAGGGATGGAATCCACAGCAATGCCACTCTCTTGGAGGGGACACTTGGCACAGCTTAGGTGAAATGGATGGTAAAAGAGTGAGCACAGAAGAAGACATGGTGTCTAGGTTTGGGTGCTTGCTGTGTCCCAGCCCGGGGAGCTCTAGCACAGGAGAGTCTGCAGGGGTCCACTTAGGAGAGGTTTGACTGTGGGGACAGGATTGTTTTCATGCAGTTATCCCAGAAGCCAGGTATGTTTCCAGGTGAGTCAGTGGTTTTTGTGGGAATTGAAATGCCCATTGACTCAACACTGACTTTGTCTTCTCCATGTTTTCTGCAGATTCCTTCAAGGGAAGATGAACAGGCTATGGCTGGAATTGCATGCAGGTGTCAGGTGAGAATCAGTGTGCCGGTACCTCATTGGGCACCAAGTGATGGTCTGTATTCAGATGGATGTGAAGAGGGTGTGCATGAGGTATTCGCATGTTTCCTAGACATGCACCCTCTAAGGTCTTGACTACTGAGTGGTTCAGAGTTTGTGCCACACTCAGCATCGTAGCCTGTTTTTCTGTGACAGATTGGCTATCGATGGTGAACCTCTGATTCTGCCCTCTTCATCGACAAGTGTGGTGCTCTGTGCCTTCTTCCTGTCACGAGGAAGCATCAGATGCTATTGGTTCCCTTCCAGGAGAGATGACGTGTATTTCACACTTGTCCCACTAGGGGAGTAAGCAGGGCATGAGGTCAATGTGACAGAGTGGGTCCCAGAGATGGGGATTGGAGTGAATTGGGAGGTATCTCCTCAAAGGCATCCATTACCATGGCATGGCTAGTTTGTTGACAAGAAGGAGGGAGGAGCATGGTGGTGGTGATGGAACCTGAATGATAGGACAACATGGGAGTTGTACAGGTAGACACGGAGGAGCCCACAAAGGGTAGAATCTCTTGTGTTTCTTTTCCAGTGAGGGAGTCCACAGCTCATGGTGAGCCCTGAACATCACCAGGATCTGTATAAGGACAGCCATGGACCTTCACTGCAGCATAGGCAGGGAATATCCATGGCCTTCACTAAGTGATATTGGGGTCCCTGATGTGGAGTCGTGGGGTAGTGGGGTTGCTGTGACTTTGCTTTAGGTTCTGGAGCCCAGGAGAGCAATGGAGGAAGAACTGAGCCAATCCACTGACCCTGAATTTTTCCTTCATGTATAGTGAGGTAAAATGAATATTGATCTTCTCTACATCCTTGGAGTGCTTATTCTTTGGTCCAGTGGTGTTGTGATGGACCACCCTGCCCAGGAGAAAGCACAGAATTCTTTGCAGGTCAGTAGTTGATGATAATGAGTCTCAGGATGAGAGTTTTGCACTCAAATTGCTTCTGGTATCTGAGTGAAGAGAAAGTCTTTGTGCCAGTGGTGATGCCAGAGCACAGCCCAGTGTTCTTGCAGAGCAAAGGATAAGGTTTTAGCAGGGTGTGGTTTGCCTTCCTTTCAGATATCTGCAGTGATGAAAAAATGTTTGTTGTGGTGAGATTGCTGATGATAGATGAGACCTCTGTGCATGTAGCCTGGCTACAAGGCATGATATTCCCTAGAAAGGTAAGAAATGAGCCTCTATGTAACCTGGCCATGTGATGTTTTTTCACCATGAATGCTGCTAAGGGCCAGAGTCATGATCAGGTCTTGTGAGATCTTCAGCCATGGATTATCTTAGTTTTTTCTGATGAGCTTTGGAGAAGGGACTTTTCTTTTCCCTGCTGTTTGACATGTATGTCAGTGGAGGTAAAACAATAGAGACTTCTCAATGGCTATGAGGATGCATCCCATTGTCATGTAGAATGGCTGAACCATTCTTCATGGTCAAATGTGCTTTTCATGTTCACAGTCAGAGAGTGGAAGGTAGAAATTATTGATAGTATCCAAATATTCATCACTATAATTATTGACCCTCAGAACTTCTTCATATTTTCATTTAAGGGAGAAAGAATTCTCTTAGCAGGCTTTATCCTTGGAGTTCTAGAAATACCCATGTCTTTAAGCAAGTAAGTAGTTTTTTTTAAAGTTCTTTTATTGGTACATTTTAGGTATACAATTCATTTAAATTTATCATTGGGTGTTTGTACCTGTACATGATGTATCTTGGTTCTTATTTTTTCCCCATTACCTGTACACCCTTCACACCCTCCACCCTTCCCTATTTACATAGATTTCATTTCCATTTTTTTTTCTTTTCTCATAGTTTTTCCTTTCCCCTTTCCCTCCTTTCACTCCTTCATCTTTGGACCTTCTTTCCTATCTCAAATTATCAATTATTCATTTTAATCATTTTAACCCTTGTTTACACTATCAGTTTCTCACACCAGTGAAACTATTTGGTATTTATACATGTGTGTCCTATTTATTTCACTTAAGAGTATGGCCTTGATATGCACCCATTTAGCTATAAATAATTCTAGTTTTTCATTCTTTATGCCTGAGTAGTACTCCATTTTATTAAAAAACCACATTTTATTTATCCAGTCTCCAGTTGATGAGCATTTGGGCTGTTTCCAAGTTTTCGCTATTACAAACTGTGCTGCTATGAACATGGGCACACATATTATCACTGTAGTACGATTCTTTTAATTCTTTGGGGAAGATCCCCAGCAGTGGAATAGTGGGGTCAAATGGGACTTTCAGTCCTAGTACTTTGAGGTATCTCCATACTGATTTCCACAGTAGTTGCACCAGTCTACACCCCCACCAGCAGTGCAGCAGGGTTCCTCTTTCCCCACAGCCCTGCCAGCATTTGTTATTGGTTGATTTCATGATAGCAGCCATTCTTTCTGGAGTGAAGTGGAATCTCAGCGTTTTCATTTGCATCTCTCAAATGACCAGTGATTTTGAACATTTTTTAATGTATTCATTTGCTATTTCTCCTTCTTTGGCTGAGAAATGTCTGTCCATTTCTTATGCCCATTTTTGGATTGGGTCTTTAAATTTGGGAGGTCTGATCTTTTTAAGTTCTTTATAGATTCAATATAGTAGACCTTTGAGGAAGAGCAGGTGAAGATTTTTTCCCACATTGTGGATTGTCTCTTCACACTGCTGGTGGTTTCTCTTGCTGTGCAGAAGCCTTTTAGTAAGAAGAGCTCCCACTTGTTAATTGTTTGTGCTAGTTCACAGGCAACTGAGGTTTTGTTCATAAAATCTTTTCCTACACCAATGTCTTAAGAGTTCTACCTAACCTCTGTTCCAACTGGTTCAGAGTTTCTATTTTAATATTTACATCTTTAATCCATTTTGATTTTAGTTTAATGCATGGCAAGAGATATAGGTCTAGTTTTAATCTTTGGCAAGTTAAAGTCCAACTTTTCCAGCACCATTTATTAAAGAGGCTATCTTTCCTCCAGTGAGGCTATTTGGCTCCTTTATCAAAGATGAGATGGGTGAGTGTGTCTGGAGTTGTTTCTTCATCTTCTAATCTGTTCCACTGGTCCTCTGTTTCTTTGCCAGTACCATGCTGTTTTTATCACAGTAGCTTTGTAGTATAGTTGCAGGTTGGGGATTGTGATACCCCCTGCCTTGTCTCTGTAACCTAGAATTGCTTTTGTTATTCTGGGTCTTTTCTTGTTCCAAATGAATTTTTGGATTGTTTTCTCAAGGTCCTTTGAAGTATGCTGCTGTGATCTCAATTGGAATTGCATTAAATCTATATAGCAGTTTTGGAAGTATGGCCATTTTCACTATATTATTCCTTCCTACCCAGGAGCAGGGGATGTCTGTCTATTTTCTGATATCATCTTCAATCTCTCTTTTCAGAGTGCCATAGTTTTCACAGAAGAGGTCTTTGATTTCTTTCATTAGGTTGATTCCTAGGTATTTCAGTATTTTGGATGGTATTGTGAAAGGAATTATTTGCCCTACTTCTCTCTCAGTGAGTCTGTCATTGGTGTAGAGGAAAGCTCTTGATTTTTGTGTGTTGACCTTGTAACCAGCTACTTGACTGAATTTGTTTATTAAGTCTAGAAGACTTTTGGTGGAGTTCTTGGGGTCTTCTATATAGAGTATCATGTCAACTGCAAATAATGACAATTTGACTTCTTCATTACCTATCTTTATTCCTTTTATTTCTTTCTCTTGTCTAATTGCCGTGGCTAATGTTCCCAGAACTATATTGAACAAGAGTGGTGATAGTGGACATCCTTGTCTTGTTCCTGATTTTAGTGTGAAGGATTTCATTTTTTGACCATTTAGTATGATATTGGCTGTTGGTTTTTCATAGATGGCTTCTATCAATTTGAGGTAGAGACCATCTATTCCAATTTTTTGTAAGGTTTTTATCATAAATGCATGTTGGATTTTGTCAAATGCTTTTTCTGCATCTATGGAGATAATCATATGGTTTTTGTCCTTGTCTCTATTGATATAGTGTATCACATTGATTGATTTTCATATATTGAACCATCCCTGCATCCCTGGGATGAATCCCACTTGATCAGGGTGTATGATCTTCTTGGTGATCTTCTGCATTCCATTTGCCAGTATCTTATTAAGGATTTTTGCATCTATGTTCATTAGTGAGATTGGCCTATAGTTCTCCTTTTCAGTTGGGTCTTTCTCTGCTTTGGGGATCATGGTGATGCTTGCTTCCAAGAATGAATTTGGGAGTATTGCTTCCCTTTCAATTTCATTGAAGAGTTTAAACAGTAGTGGCAGCAGTTCCTCTCTAAATGTCGTGTAGAATTCAGCAGTGAAGCCATCAGGGCCCGGGCTTTTCTTAGTTGATAAGTTTTTAATTACATTTTCAAGTTCATTGGTTGATATTGGGTTGTTCAGAATTTTTAGGTCTTCCTTGTTCAACTTTGGTAATTCATATGTATGTAGGAATCTGTCCATTTCTTCTGTGTTGTCCCTCTTATTGGCATATAGGTTCTGGAAATAGGTATTGATGATCCTCTGGATTTCTGCTGGGTCTGTTGTCATTTCACCCTTTTCATTCCTAATTGCATGGATTTGGGCCTTTTCTTTCCTTTTTCTGACAAGGTTGGCTAAGGGTTTCTCAATTTTGTTGATTCTTTTGAAGAACCAACTCTTGGCTTCATTGATTTTTTTGTATCATTCTCTTAGTCTCCATTGCATTGATTTCTCCTCTGATCTTTATAATTTCCTCCCTTGTATGAGCTCTGGGGTTGTCCTGTTCTTCTTTTTCTAGAAGCTTGAAGTTCAGCATCAGGTTGTTAAATTGGGCTTGTTCTGTTTACCTAATATGTGTATTCACTGGTATGGATGTCCCTCATAAGACTGCTTTCATTGTGTCCCATAGATTCCAATATGTTGTATTGTCATTGTCATTTAATTGAAGGAACTGTCTGATTTCTTCTTTAACTTCCTCTGTGACCCACTGGTTATTTAGAAGTGTGTTGTTCAATTTCAACGTGGATATGAATTTTTTGAGGGTTTTTTTGCTATGGATCTCCAATTTCACTGCACTATGGTCTGATAATATACAAGGGATAACTTCAACTCCTTTGCACTTACTTAAACATGTTCTATGTGTGAGTATGTGGTCTATTTTTGTGAATGACCCATGTGCAGCTGAGAAGAATGTGTATTCTGATTTTGTGGGGTGGAAGACTCTGTAAGCATCTCTTAAGTTCATTTGTTCAAGAGTTCGATTGAGTTCTAGCATTTCATTGCTGATTTTTTGTCTAGTTTATCTATTTGTGACAGTGGGGTTTTGAGCTCCCTCCACGTTGGGAGTGGCATGGTGCCATTCTGGAATCCTCTCGCAAGGCAGGAGATGTGGTAAGGTGAATGGAAAACATTCTCTTTTCTCCTGTGATTGGTTCTGTTCCATTTCAGAAGCATCCAATTAAATGGGAGTGTCTGTAATGTGGCCCAGAAATAGCCTCCACTAAGGTAGCAGCATGCTACCATCCCACAATATTCCTCCTTGCCAGGAGATGTGGTAGGTGAGATAAAATGCAATCTATTTTTTACTTTGAGAGGTTCTGAATCAATTCAGAAGCATCCTGTTAGCTCAGACCAGGCTTATGTCAAACTGAAAGGCACTTCCTTTAGAGGAGCAGTGTAGTGCCAGGCCAAGAACCTCCCCTGTGGCAGGAGATGTGGTATCACAGATCAAATGCAATCTCTTTTTTCCTGTGAGAGGTTCTGACCCATTTCAAAGCATCCTACTAGCTTGGAGTGGCTGTACAGTTGTCAGCAAGCAGCCTCCACTTCGAGAGTGGCATTGTGACATCCAAAATATTCCCCCTTGGTGAGATATGCAGTAAGGTGGATAGAACCCATTCTCTTTTTGCCTGTGAGTGTTTCTGAGCCATTTCAGTAGCATCCCATTAGCTGGGAGTGACTGTACGGTGGCCTGGAAACCGACTCCTTGTTGGGAGCCGTGTGCTCCCAGGCCAGAATCCTCCCCACTGGTAGCAGATGTGACATGGATGGAACGCATTTCTCTTTACCTGTGAGCTGTTCTGAGCCATTTCAGAAGCATCCCATTAGCTGGGAGCGGCCATACAGTGGCCCGGTAACCATCTCCACTATGGAAGCAGCATGGTGTCAGGCCAGAATCCTACCTAGTTTCATGAGATGTCCTAAGGTGTATCAAATGCAATTTCTTTTTTCCTGTGAGTGGTTCTGAGCCATTTTGGGAGCAACCCGTTAGCTGGGAACATTGGTAAGGTGGCCAGGAACCCGCCTCTACTTGGAGAGTGGCATTGTGTCATCCCAAAATATTCCCCCATTACAGGTGATGTGTTAAGGTGGATGGAACACATTCTCCTTTTTCCTGTGAGTGGATCTAAGCCATTTCAGAAGCATCCCATTAGCTGGAAGAGGCAAAATGGTGACCCAGAATCCATCTCCACTATTTGAGCATGGTTGTGCCTGCAGAGAATCCTCTCCCATGGCAGGAGATGTGATATGGCAGATTGAGCACTAACTCTTTTTCTGTGTGATGTTTTTCTGAGCCATCTCGGAATTATCCCATTAAGAGGGAATGGTCATACGGTGGCCAGGAACATGGCTCCACAGTGTTTGCAGCACTATGCCATTCCAAAATATTCCCCGATGGGAGGAGATGTTGGAAGATGGATGGAATGTGTTCTCTTTCTTCCTGTGAGCAGTTCTGAGCCATTTCAGAAGCATCCCATTAGCTGGCAGCAGGCATAGTGTGGCCCAGAATCCGCCTGCACTACTGGAGCAGAGTAGTGCCAGGCAACAATCCTCCCCCATGGCAGGAGACATGGTATGCTAGATCGAAGATAATTGTTTTTTTCCTGTAATTGGTTCTGAGAAATTTTGAAACATCCCATTAGCTGGGAGCAGCCATACAGTGGCCAGCAATCAGCCTCCACATCGAGAGTAGCATTGTGCCCTACCAAAATATCCCCCCATCACAAGAGATGTGATAAGGTGGATGGAACACATTCTTTTTATTCCTGTGAGCAGTTCTGAGCCATTTTGGAAGCATCCCATTTCTGGGAGTGACCATATGGTGGCCAGGAAGCCACCTCTACTTTGGTAGTGTAGTGGGGCCATGCCATAATCCTCCACTGTGGCAGGAGATGTTGTAAAGTAGATAAAATGCATTCTGCTTTTTATCAAGAGCTGTTCTGAGCCATTACAGAAGCATCCCTTTAGCTGGCATTGGACATACTGTGGACAGCAAGCTGCCTTGACTACTGGAGCATGGTATTGCCAGAACAGAATACTCTGCCGTACCAGGAGGTGTGGTAAAGCAGGTCAAAAGATTTCTCTTTTTTCCCATGTTTCTGAGCCTTGACAGAAGCATCCCGTAAACTGTGATCATCAGTAGGGTGGCCTGGAGTCTGCCTCCACTCTGGGAGCAGTATCGTGCCATGTCAGAATCCTTCCCCTTTGCAAGGAATTTAGTAACATAGGTCGAACACATTCTGATTTTTCCTGTGAGTGGTTCTTAGCCATTTTGGAAGCAACCTATTAGATGAGAGTGGCAGATGTTGGCCAGGAAGATGCCTCCACGGCAGTAGGCCAATTTTGCCATCTCAAAATATGGCCCCATGGCAGGAGATGTTGTAAGATGGGTGGAACGCATTTTCTTTTGTCCTGTGAGCTGTTCTGAGCCATTTCAGAAGCATCCTGTTAGCTGTGATCATCGGTACTGTGGCCAGGTGTCTGCCTTCAATTAGGGAGCGGGATGGAGCCATGCCAGAATCCTCTCCCATTACAGGAAATTTGGTAAGGTAGATTGAACACATTCTCTTTATTCCTGTGAGCAGTTCTGAGCCATTTCAGAAACATCCCATTAGCTGGGAGTGGTAGTATGTTGGCCAGGAAGATGCCTCCACTTGTAGAGTCTAATTGTGCCATGTCAAATTATTCCCCCATGGCAGGAGATGTGGAAACATGGAAGAAACACATTCTCTTTTTTCTTGTGATTTTTTTTGATCCATTTCAGAAGCATCCCATTAAAAGGGAGTGTCTGTAATGTGGCCCAGAAACAGCCTCCACTAAAGTAACATCATGGTACCATCTCACAATATTCCCTCTGGGCAGGAGATGTGGGAAGATAGATAAAATGCAATCTCTTTTTTATTTTGAGAGGTTCTGAATCAATTCACAAGCATCCTGTTAGCTGAGACCGGGCTTATGTCAAACCGAAAGGCACTTCCTTTAGAGGAGCAGTGTAGTGCCAGGCCAGGAACCTCTCCTGTGGTAGGAGATGTGGTATTACAGATCAAATGCAATCTCTTTATTTCTGTGAGAGATCCTGAGCCATTTCAAAGCATCCCATTAGCTTGGAGTGGCTGTACAGTTGCCAGCAAACTGCCTCCAAATCTAGAGTGGGATTGTGACATCCCAAAATATTCCCCCTTGGCAAGAGATGGAGTAAGGTGGATGGAACCCATTCTCTTTATGCTTGTGCATGATTCTGAGCCATTTCGGTATCATCCCATTAGCTGGGAGTGACTGTATGGTGGCCTCGAATCCGACTCCTCTTTGGGAGCAGTGTGCTCCCAGGCCAGAATCCTCCCCCCTGGCAGCAGATGTGGTGAGGTGGATGGAACACATTTCTCTTTTCCTGTGAGCAGATCTGAGCCATTTCAGAAGCATCCCATTAGTTGGGAGCGGACATACAGTGGCCCAGTAACCATGGTCCCCATGACATGGTATCAATAGGGATCATGCAACATCTTAGAAAAAAGCCTAGAGTACCAAGAGCTCACGGAAGAAAACAGGCAGTTTGTAGACGTCCAAAGGATATTGCCAGCACCATCTTACCACTTAGCTTGGCCACCTAGTTCCAGTGATCCATGACCCTGGCCCTGTCTTCAGCCCTCATGCTGGGACCCCCAAAGCAGGAGGTGATCGTGCAGTTGGCCACGTGATGAAAATGGGTGATAGTGGACCGAACGATGGGCACCAGATGTTCTTTGCCCATTTAGTTTCTCCGGGTCCAGATGGAGCCCAGGCAGTCCCAGGGCACCACAATCTTAAACAGCTCCTGAGGAGGAAGACAGCATCACATGGGCAGAACCCACCCCAGATAGTCGATGGCTTCAGCCATCCATAGGCAGGTGGCCATGGCCTGAGCTGGACATGAGGAAGCTGCAGATATGGACAGAGTCTTCTGCAAACAGCTGGTTTTTCTCCACTGCCCACTAGTGATGTCCAACTTCTGACCTAGGACCTAGCACTGACGTGAAAATCAGTGGCATTGTCCCCATGCCCATCCTCCCAAACCTCCAGCATGAGCAGGCATCTCAGTCCTGCTCATTCTGAAGTATTGTCTTCTTTCCAACCTCACCTGCCCTCTGCTCCTTTGCCCAGGTCAGTGGCACATTTCCTGGGACAGCTAGGACTGAGGGCTCTGTGTGGGTGTCTGCTGTAGAACCCATGAATCTCAAATGCCTACAAAGTGATAAGGCTGGCCAGGTCTCCTGGGATGATGGCAAGGTGACACATGCTCCTGACTGCACCTCAGTGCACACCCTCCTCGGCCAGCTGGTCTGACACCCCGCCCTGTTTCCCAATTGTCCAATTGCAGTTGACATCACAGTCACTGTGTGAAGCGGGCATGTGAGTGCCCTGTCTGGACTGTCGACCTCCACCCAAGGACAGGAGTGGCTTGGGGCTGAGAGACAAGTATAGGTGATGCAGTTGTTAGATGAAGGAATTTAGATCTGGTAAACTGGGAATGTCAGGCCTGAGGAGATCAGTGCAAGAAGGATGGCTGGCCCTCACCCACCCCACCCCACCCCACCCCACCCCACCCCACAGAGCTCAGCTGCTCACCACATCCATGAAGGTCAGCTGCTCTGCCAGCAGCTTGGGAGAGAAGGCTAAGAGCACCTTCTGCAAGGACCTGTCCTCATCAGCGGCAGCGGAGAGGCAGGAGTGCTGTGGAGCTGGCTTCTGCTTCTCTCCTGTCTCCAGAGGAGGCTCTTTCTCTGGTGCTGGCTCTGGCTGCAGAGCAGGCCCATGGTGTTCTGGACATGGAGCCGGAGCTAGGAGGAGGAAAGCTCAGCAGTGTCAGTCACTTGCCAGTTCCCTGCGGAGCATAGAGAAGACATCCTGGCCATTTGGGGGATTCCGATGCCCAACCAAAAGCCATGAAAGCCTTCCGGACTGCTGTGGCCCTCACCATCTGTTTCGGCCTCGTGGGGCTCTAGATATTCCACCTGAGCAAGGGGAAGGCACAAGGGAGGCTCCATGTCTGCTCCAGGTGAGTTCACTTGCAAGCCGGCCCTTTTGATCTTCATTTGGGGAATGTCCGGTGGATGGTGCCATTCGGACCAGGTTTCCAAAATGGGAGAGGTGGCGCTAGGGAGAGAGGAGTAAGCAGCAGAGTCAGAGGCCCGGGCTTTTCTTCCACCCTGCCTCTCTGAGACAGTGCCATGTCTTGGGAGAGGTGGCGCTGGGGAGAGAGGAGTGAGCAGCAGAGTCAGAGGCCCGGGCTTTTCTTCCACCCTGCCTCTCTGAGACAGTGCCATGTCTTGTGTGGTCCTCTGTGCCTCGGTGTAGAGGAAAGCTGACCTCACCCCAAGCCCTCTATGACTGTCCTAGCCTTGGCTGACTTTGTCCCACTAGGCTAATGCTAACATGGGTTTCCACTTCCCACTGATGATCCTTTCTGAGCGAGGCAGGCAAAAAACTCCATGCACCTGAGTGCTCAGCCCCAAGCCACTCCTGTCCTTGGGTGGAGGTCGACAGTCGAGACAGGGCACTCACATGCCCGCTTCACACAGTGACCGTGATGTCAACTGCGATTGGACAATTGGGAAACAGGGCGGGGTGTCAGACCAACTGGCCAAGGAGGGTGTGCACTGAGGTGCAGGCAGGAGCACGTGTCACCTTGCCATCATCCCAGGAGACCTGGCCAGCCTTATCAATTTGTAGGCATTTGAGATTCATGGGTTCTACAGCAGACACCCACACAGAGCCCCCAGTCCTAGCTGTCCCAGGAAATGTGCCACTGACCTGGGCAAAGGAGCAGAGGGCAGGTGAGGTTGGAAAGAAGACAATACCTCAGAATGAGCGGGACTCAGATGCCTGCTCATGCTGGAGGTTTGGGAGGATGGGCACGGGGACAATGCCACTGATTTTCACATCAGTGCTAGGTCCTAGGTCAGAAGTTGGACATCACTAGTGGGCAGTGGAGGAAAACCGGCCATTTGCAGAAGTCTCTGTCCATATCTGCAGCTTCCTGATGTCTAGCTCAGGCCACGGCCACCTGCCTGTGGATGGCTGAAGCCATCGACTCTCTGGGGTGGGCTCTGCCCATGTGATGCTGTCTTCCTCCACAGGAGCTGCTCAAGAATGTGGTGCCCTGGGACTGCCTGGGCTCCATCTGGACCCGGAGAAACAAAAAGGGCAAAGAACCTCTGGCGCCCACTGTTCGGGCCACTACCACACATTTTCATCATGTGGCCAACTGCACGATCACCTCCTGCTTTGGGGGTCCCAGCACGAGGGCTGGAGACAGGGCCAGGGTGGTGGAGCACTGGATCCCGGTGGCCAAGCTAAGTGGCAAGAGGGTGCTGGCAATTTCCTCTGGACATCTCCAATCTGCCTCTTTTCCTCCGTCAGCTCTTGGGACTGTAGGCTCTTTTCCAAGATGTTCCATGATCCCTAGTGCCTCCTTGTCATGGGGACCCTGACCTCGACTCCTAGGTCATGTGGTGTGGTGGGTGCTGTCATGTGATCTAAGCTTCTTTGAGTTTCACTAAAATCCTCCTCCCTGAAAGATAGCCTATTTAATAATTGGTGCTGGAACAACTGGATTTCAACCTGCCAAAGATTCAAACTAGACCCATCCCTATCACCATGCACTAAACTAGCCCCAGCTCCGGGCTCACCGGTGTGCACACTCGCGTGGCCTCGAGGCGGAAAGGGGCTCTGCCGCCCGCAGGCGGGACCCGGTGCTTCCTGGGGCCCGGCCAGGCCGTGCTGGGACCACCCGCACAGCCTGGGACCCAGCACCTCAGGGGCCAAGGTCACCGCGCGGGCTCCCTGGGTGCTCTGCCCTTCGGCGGCACCCAGGGGAGCGAGGAGCTTCCGGGGCGCAGAAGCCCAGCAGAGGCGGTCCCCCTACAGGCCTCCTCCCGGACCAGGGCAGCGGGGACACTGCCATGCAGAGGACCGTGTGGGAGCCAGGAGAGCGGCTCAGAGCGCCGGCGAACAGGAAGGGAGGAAGCCGGGACCAGCGCGGCCCAGAATTCACTCTCCCTGTCAGCTCGGCGCAGCCACCGGGGTCCCTGAGAGGCCTTCGGGACAAGGAAGGAAGAGCCTGTCGCAGGACGCGGAAGGCCCCGGGCCACAGGAAGGCAGAGAGCCAGGGCGGCGAACAGCTCGCTTGAGAGTCCCCTGTGCCACTGCGGAGGAGCTCAGCTCAGGCGCCCAGCGGAGCCCCTCAGGGCGATGATCCCAGCGGGGCGTCACTGTGGCCCCAGGAACAAACCATCAGATAACCGGGAAAGGGCAGGGTCCTCCTATGCAGAGGAGTAAGGAGTGCTTGTTGGAGATGCTCCGCCCTCTGGGGAGCCTAGGTCCCCGCCCTCACTCTGAGCTGTGCCAGGCCAGCATTCTCTCGGTTTTCCTGGAAGCTAAACCTCTTCCAAACAAAAGTTAATCAAGAAATTTAAAGACCTAAATTTAACAAGCAAAAGTTCAGGGTGTGATATCTAAGGTCACTACGGAAAAACCAGAGACCAGATACATCACTCCTAACTGCAAGAGAAAAGGAAATGTCAGGTGTGGTGGTGCTTCCCAGCAATCTCAGATCTCGGACACTGAGCAAGGCCTATTCTCTCTCTCTCTCTCTCTCTCTGAAAAAGAAACAGTGAGGTGAATTACTTCTGAAGAAATAACGAAAAGCTTCCAGCCTACTTCGAGGAAGCAAGACAGAGAGGAAGACAGAATAAGGTGGTAGAAATAAGCACGAATATACGAACATATTCTCTTTCCCCTGGCAACCTGAGCGCGGGATCTCAGCGCAGGGCTCTGCCGCCCTCCGGTGGCCGCTCGGTGTCACTGCACGCCCCGCCTGCTCTGGTCCCAGGAGGAGAGAGCTCCAGCTTGGGAAGCTGACCTGCAGGGATGCGCGCCCCTCCTCCTGCCCCCAAGGTCACCCTCCCATCCCTCTCCCTTGGGGACAGTTTAGAGCTACCTGTCCGCAGAGCCTCACGCACTCACAAGCCGCCTCTGGGAGGTGATGGCCTCATGGGCATGCTACACCTGGGTTGTCAGGAGGCGGGATCCGGGCTGAGAGAAATCGCCTGGTTCAGGGCCTGGAAGCCTTCATCTCTCTGCCTCTGCTCCCTGGACTCTGCTTTCTGTCTGCCAGGCCCCTCTGCCATGCCGCGCTGCCTTCGAGCTGCTGACTAGGCACTGAAACCTCTCCCAAGTGCGAGCCGAGATAAACCTCTCCTCGGTTAACTTGTGTGTGTCCGGTAGCGTGTCTCGGTGACCAAGTCACTCCCCTCGAGGTCCTGCCCTTGACACCTGCATGGCACGTGAGTGACACCTCTCGGGGGCAGGTCCAACCTTGGCTCTTGGGGAGGTTCTGGAGACGCGGTGGGGCAGCCCCCGGTGAGTCCTGGACGGGTCTAGGCCCCTGCCCCAGGTGTGTGGTCAAAAACAGTAGGGTGTGTGGGTGCAGGAGTGGCTCTGCCTGTGTCCGGATGCTCTCCACAAGGCCCCGGAAACTTCCCAGCTGGACCTTTGCCCACCTCAGCCTGAGGGTGTGGGCCCACCTGAGCCACACTAGAGCTCCTGACCTGGCAAGACCCGTGGGGTTCTGAGCCTTCCACGAGCTCTAGAAAGGCTCGATCGGTCTCTGGGAGGGCCTGACTCCCCTGCTGCTCAGCCACCACACAGCGCCCAGTCGTGTCCTGTCCTCCTGGGATTTCTTCCCCAGCTAGCAAGGGCAGTCCATTGTGACCTCACTTGTGTGTAGGGCTGTCTTAGTGTGCACGCTGCAGTCCTTCTGCCCCAAGACCTCTGCTGCTTTGCTGATCTCAAGACACTGACAGTATTGCTTGCTGTCTGCTCAGGGCCTGGTCGTCTCCATGGCAAAAGTCTTTGGCCATTCCTACCCGTGTCCATCCGTTGCCTCGGCCTTTCTCTTCAGCCATGGCAAGTGTCCTAGCAGAGGTTCTTCAGCCTTAGTCAGCCCACTTTAGCTTGCTCCTTTTCTTCCTCGTAGGCACAACAGGCATTGGGCTCTCCCATGCCAACAGCAGCATGTGCATGCATCCTTTTCAACTGGAATAAATTTTAAAGTGATTTTTTAAATCATGTCACCCGTAATTCATTCATTCATCTGTTATGGCCAAATTTGGGACCCATATCATTTAACCATATTTCAGGCTAAAAGTAAGAAATAAATTTGAAAGCCTGAAGCAACGAAAAGCTGGTTTGTTTGTTCAATTCTGACATCTGACTTCAGGAAGGATTAAAAACTTCCAGCATTCACTGTGTTGTTCTCCTTCCTCAGACCGGACTCCACTTCTGGGTTCTTAGGCATACCTTCTCCTATCTATTCCAGGCTTCCCTCGGGCCCTAGCAGCTCTCAGATGATTTCCCAAGATGAGAAGGCTCTCATTTCCATCATTTCAAATAACATTCTTCACATGTTTTCTGATTGGCCTTCTGTAAATGATTTATTCATAACCAACCTGTACAACCATGCAAATGACTGTTCTTATTTGGTTAAATCCGAAATAAACCACTCCTGAAAGTACAGATTGGAGGTCTTGGGTTGAAGGTGGAGGTGTTTTCCCAAAAGAAGCTTCGATGTTCCTACAACTATGCATGACAAAAGTGTCTTTTACAGGGTTCCAACTGTCCCTGGGCATAAATGTATACCTCCCAACCTCTTCCTTAGAGAATATGTTGTGTGAATCCTCACCCAATACAATTCCTTAGACTGTTGAATTATTAAAGTAGAAGAGGTGTCTGATTTGGGAGATGTTTCTGAGAATCTCTAAGACCTCTTGGCTACATATGGACAAGGAGTAAATAAAGACCCCTGAGGTTTCTAGCTGGAGGTTCTGGGTTCATAGTAAGACTGCCAACTGGTAGAGGGAATTTCATAAGAGCATGGCAGGTGTAATGATAAAGAGATTGATATTTGACATGCTGTAATAAAAGACCCTATGGAGATTCCATGGGGAACAGGAACCAAAAAAATAAAAGGCCCTTAACTGCAATGAGGGAAAAGGTATCTTTATAGTGGAGAAAGCTGGAAGACACCACCTCAACCCAATGATTGGTCAACACCAAGTCCTATGACATGCCTTCTGAGACAACACAGCCACAGGGATGCAAACCTTATCACGTATGAACTTCTACCTCCAATTCATAACCTGATTTTGAGATATCAGGAGATAACACAGAATAGATGGACACATTATACAAAACAACCATGCTGTCTTCTTAAAAAAAAGTCAATGCCAGACCTGGGGATTTAGCTCAGTGTCAGAGCACTGGCCTAGCATGGATGAAGCTGTGGGTTGGATCCCAAATACTACAAAACAACCTCAAAATGTGAATGTCATTAAAGACAAAGTGAAAAACTGATTATGGCAGCACAACTCATAAGAGAGAAATCTTCTAATCCGCCTTTATGTCTATCAAGGCATGAATGGATATAGAAAATATGGTCTTTACACAAGTGTCGTATTAATACTATGTCATATATAAGGATTATCTTGAAGCAAACTTGGTAGAAAATATGTAGGAAAATAGATGCACCTTGAGACCATAATGTTAAGTGAAATAAATCAGACATACATGCTTAAATATGACAAAGTTTCTCTTGTATAAGAAACCCAAAATATAAATAAAGAGGAAAATAAAATAAAAATCAGAGAGATAGATTTTTGCAAAAGGGAAGGGGACCAAGAGATGAATGGAGGAGAAAAAGGATGAAGGGAAAGGAATGGAAAAAGAATTAAGATGTGTTATGTACATTTACCAACTCCCCAAGAGGAATTCAATCATTATGTACTGCAATAATGTACTAATAAAACTTAATAAAGAAAAATGAAAAATGATACCATAGCAAATTGCAGTGTGTAGTCCTGGGTGGGGTCTTGGATCACGCAGATTAAGGGACGTAAAAAATCCCCACTATTGAAGTTCTCCTACAGCCTAGTTGAACTTGTAGGACTCTATGCGTTGATGTCAAGGCATATTTTGCGCCTCCTTCAGTACTACTTCCTGCACATGCGCACTCTTAGGTACCTGCGCAACAATGGGCGTGCATTGTAAGAACATCCGGGCATCACAGGTGTCGTAAGAACATCCGGGAACTTCCCAACTGGCGCGCGCTTGCCGACCGTTAGCAGTACCTTCCAGAGCGGCTGCGGTGCCTGACTGCGGCGGTGGAGTCTCAGTCTTGTGAGAGGTTTCTAAAACTGACGTATGTAAAAAATGTGATTGAGGCCCAGTCCTCCAGACCCCTCTGGACTGAACAAGATTTGCGGGCTTTGCCTCCTCACGTTTCTGTTCGTTCTTTTGGTTTGACTGTAGGTTGAAAGGGAGGGAAGTGGCTGGCTGCCATGGCGAACCGCTCTCCAGGTGGGGCAGCTTTCCACAGACATGAGTGGCTAGCTGTACTGGGATGGTTCAGACTCAGAGCAAGGGAGGTTTTCCCCAAGACTGTGTCCTAGCAGGCTTAGAAAAAGCAGGTAGAGCCACAGAGTAGACATCCAGTGTATGGGTTATTGGCATGTTTAAAAGATTCCAGAACAAACGGAAGTCTTTTTAAAGTTGAGGGAAAACATTCAATGGTCGGTTTGAAAACGCCTAGCCCTAGCCAAAGTAAAACTGACAAATCCATCCAGGACCAGGGTATAAGCAACCAATGTTTTAAATTTCGAAAGTAGGGGCCAGGGGTTAACGCAACAGTGCTGCACCTACCTGGCAAGCGCAAGGTCCTGAGTTCAATTCTTGGTACCAAAAAAAAAAAAATCAATGGTAAAAAATGTCAAAGGTTCTTGGAAAGAATAAAAAAATTAAAAAGGAAAAATTATATAAGGCTTTGGTTGAGCGTCACAGGGTAGAGAACTCACAAGACTCTCACTGTGCATGTGTGTGTAATGGTGTGTAATATTTTTACGGGGAAAGCAATACTTATCCAGTCATGTATGAAATCCTCAATTAATTATACAAGAGATAAGAAACTCCCTCCCTCTGATAAAATCAACTCATAGATGCACTACAAATATCTGAAAGATTAATAAAAATTTTTGAAGTAGCGGTGCATGGTAGAAGTCCTGATGGTGAGGATAACATTGAAATTAGGATGTAAGTCCAAAACGACAATTTTAAATGTTTTAAAAGCACTACAAACATTAAAAACCAGCAGTTTGCCATACTAATAAATGTCTGGAAGTGCACAGACACCACTTTGAGCACCTCTTGTAATGGTAGAGGCCAAAGGTAACTTACATTAATCGCACGATGTCTCAATAAATTGAGTATTAAAATATTTATATGTTTTTTTCTGAAGTATGTATACATTATTTTGGGTGGACTATATGTGAAAACATGTTGTACACTTTAAATATGTATAATACAAACATGAGTGTTTGTAAGAACTTTTACTTGTGATTGAAACATTTTAACTATATGAAAGACATTTAAAAATACACACGAATATGCAATTCCAGTATCTCAGTGACATAATTTCTCATTTGTTTGAAATCTTTTAATATTTTTATCCATATGAACATATTGCTAAGTTGATAAAACTATATTTTATGCACTTATACATTTTACAGATTTTGTAATAATAATTTGGAACAATGCCTCTTTTTTCACTTTTTTGTAGAATTTTTAAGAGCTGTGTTACATCCACTGTATTTGTATATTACATGTTTTATTTAATCATTTTCTTATTACTAGATGCCAGTGCTATTTTTTGAAATTATAAATAACTCTGCTCTATGCCACACAGAGGGGTGCCTATAATCCTAGAATCAAGAGGCTGAGACAGGAGGATTTTGGAGAGTGCAGCACCAGTCTGAGTGACATAGTAAGTATAAGGCCGTTTTAGATTACATCACAAGATCCTATCTCAAAAAACAAAGTAAAGAGGGCCGGGGATTTAGTTCAGTGGTTTTGCCACCTGCTGTGCAAGCACAAGGACCCGAGTTCGATCCCTGGTACCAAAACAAAACAAAACAAAACCAATCCAACTTCCCAGGTTAATTTTGGCAAGGAATTTAGCTCAGTGGTTTTGCCACCTGCTACGCAAGCACAAGGACCCGAGTTCGATCACTGGTACCAAAAAGAAAAAAAAAAAAGCAAAGAAACAAAAGCTAAGTCTGCTTTGAGTATATTTTTGTATATGGATTTTTCTCCTTTAAAATTTTCATACTTCTTTTATTCCAAGGTATACATATTCTTTTATTGTGTATCAAGTAATATTTTAGTATATTTGGTTTTTCCTTTTTAAAAATTATTGAATTGATATTAAATTCTAAAGTTGAAACTTAGAGTTGGAGAAATAGAGCAATCCCAAATATAAATTTGGAATAGGGGGTTTCCTAAGTCAAACAAGTTTATGATACTTGATAAGTATATTCAAAATGTCTCCTTAAACTGTTTTGCCAGTAACATCAGCATGGGTGTGTGCTGCAGTTTTTCTATAGCTTTTCCAGCATATGTATTTTCCTGATTTTTAATAGTATTAATAGATGTCAATTATTTCCTTATTATTATTTGACTTAATTTAACTAGTTCACTCTATGTGAAAAAGCTATGGATGTAAAGAGAACAAAAGACAAAATTTGAAGTCATTTAAAAAGTCAGATACAAACACTTTGATGTTTAGTCAGTAACTTTGTGGAGAAAAAGTCAGAGTTCTTGGCTCTTATCTTTCCATATGTTACATCTGTTCCTCTGCCACATGCAAAACTGGAAGAATTCTAGACAACTGCTTTATAAAATCAAAGAAACTTTAGCTAGATGAACCATTAAAAATCATCTGGTTAGGGACCAGGGATTTAGCTCAGTGGTTCCACTGCCTGCCTTGCAAGCACAAGGTCCCAAGTTTGATCTCCAGTAAAAAAAAAAAAAAGAAGAATCATCTGGTTAAATGATTCATTTTAATAAGATTAAATAAAAACCCATTGAGATTCAAATTATTCAAGATTTTTCAATTAGTAGGTGCCAGGGTGCAATTTAAGACCAAGGTTCCAGACCTTTCTATCAGGCATGCTGCCTTTCTGATGCAAATTCCATCTGGGGGCTAATCATGGATCTACAGTTGTCCTTGACATTTAGGCTGAGAAGTGTAAAATTTAGGCTTAGCGTACTAATTCTTACTAAATAAAATAAGAGAGTGAATTTCTGTGGTCTTGGACTTATGAGTATAAAGCCAAACCTATATCTGAATAGGTTGCACAAAATAAGAAGCACATTTCATGAACTGTCTCTATTAGGCTTATGCAAAGAATTCTGCAGAAGGTGTCTTAAGCATAGTAATTCCAATGGCAGGTGATTAAATCCTCTGGAAGACTGGATCATCACGATCTTGATTTTTTTCTTGCTGTTGATTGTCTTGTTACCTATTCAATATGAGTTTGTTCACCATTTCTAGGCCAAATTAGGAACTGAATTTTACAACTGAAGAAAAGCACCCTTTTATCCTATCACCTTTATCATTGCATTTTCAATCTTTCTGGTTTATAAAATGTTCCCACAACCAGTAACACGAGTCTCAGACTTTAATAATCTTTGACAGCAAAGGGCATACTTCAGATTCGAGCCCAGCTTCCATGGTGTAAGCTCAAATCAGCAAAACTGCAGAAAACTGTCCTTCCTCCAATTATTTCCCTATTTCTGATGTCCCCAGGTTAGTGCCTAATGAATATTCAGGCCCAGTCACTTTTGACCTCTGCCTTTTCATCTTTCTTCTGGGCAGTAATGCTGCTGGATATCACTGTCTTCCCCTGATGACCACTGATGAGTCATCCTATTATGGTCTCCAAGCAAGGTCATTCCTTCTCCAAATTCCTCATATCTAAAATGTGCTAAAATCATCCACTTTATCTTGAAAATCAAGGAAAAGAAACTTAAAACAATAATTTACAACAGCCAGGAGAATTAGATAGGTTTAGAACTGACACATCCAAACTGAAACTATGAAACCCTGCCTCATTCCCACATCCATCCTATGGTAGGGAGGCAGATCAGGGAGGCAAGAGACAGGCGACTCTGGGTACCTCCCTACTTTGGGACTGAGGTCCAATTTTTCCCATCTTAGAGAAGGAAGTTCTCCAAACTGTCTCAACCTGGGCCTGGCATTGTTTTACTGCCCTGGAATGTGTTCTTCCCATGATGACTGACAAAAGAAACATCCATACTCTTGGGGGTAGTGGAAATCCTGTATTTGCTTCACAGCTTACACAAGATAATCACAATAGTAGGTTGTATATATTCTGAAGTTTGGGCTATACATTCTTAAATTTATGCCTTTACAGGAAAAAAAGTCATACTCTCTATTGGGTTATCTTGTTCTTTGGGAGCTGTTTTACAACTTTGTAAATGATTGATAATAGATAGAAATGCAAAGCATTTATTGTTTATAAACACCAAATTATTTCCTGTCTGGCAGAGGAGAGAAGCTCAGTCTCTCTCTCCTATGATGGAAAAGCCAATCTTGCCTCAATTTGCACATTCATTTCACTGTTTTTCCCCTATACATTGGACCCTCAAGGTACGACTGACCTGACATACGAACAACTTGGGTTAGTTAGGTTAATGGACCTAAGTCTGCCTTTTGTTATCTATAGTGTGCACCCAGGTAAATATTCAGATCTCAGCTGTATTGACTTACAACCAACTTGAGTTACAACCAGTCCTTGGAAACCGATTGAGTTTGTAAGTCAAGAGTCCACTGTATTTGTGTCTATTCATTGTTTTTTTTTTTTTGGTACCAGGGATCGAACTTGAGTCTGCACTTGTGCAGCAGGCAGCAAAATCACTGAGCTAAATCCCTGGCCCTTGTGTCTATTCTTTGGATTCTCTTTTAAACTGGTTAATACCTTAACATTTTTCAAATTAATGAGCAGAGTAAAATCTTTAACATGTTTATTTTTGTATAGGAGAATCATGATTTTATCATTTAAAAATTATCTTTTAACACCATGTATGAGATCCTAAAATATGGTTACTCTTTGCTACCTTAAATCTAGTTATATAAATCTCATTATATTTTCCTATCAATATGAAGAATCCAAAGGATCCAACTTGTGGGTATTCTCTCCTCACATAATACACACACACACAGTACACATGCCCATAAACACAACCCCCCAAAATAAGCAATAATGGTTATCCATAAAACCGTTGAAAATCCATGTGTAAGAAGCAAACATTCTCTAGTGCATGGAAGACACAGTTCTGATGATCCATCAGGCAGAATGTGTACTATCTCAGTTTGAATGGTCTATTTGGGTTACTTCCCCATTTTCAGGAGTTCTTCAGGAATGTAGAATAGATGGTTTCTATTTATACCACGGATTTTTCTCGGCACTGTTAACATTTTGGACCAGACGCTTCTTCAATGTGGGAGCAGTCCTGTGCACTGTGGGAAGCTTAGCAGCTTCGCTGACCTCTACCCATTAGATGGCAGTGTCATATCCCCCAAATGGCTCCAGACACTGCCCTGGCCAAAATTGCTCCACTTGAGAATCCCTGATGTATTTTATGAAAGGACACACAAAATAACTTATCCTATAGAAGAGGGAGGATCTCTCCAAAGACGTGTGTATACTCAATTAACATATATCAGCATGGATGGGTCTCAGTGGTAATGGTGTGTGATCACAGCAAGTTACAGAATGATTTGAACAGCATGACCATATTTATGTAAATTTTAAATTACAGAACTTACAGTGTATATTGCTTATAGGGCCATGGATGTGGGGTGAAAATCATAAAACCGTGAACATGAATAGACACCAATTTAATGAGTTTCATTGTGTTTGGGAAAACAGGAAGGAAATTAGGATAGGTTATGTTTCAAAGAAAAGTCAGCTCTTTAACGTTTTTCTCACTTTCAAAATAGGTCAAAAACACTATTGCAAATGTTATCTTTTTTGATCCAGCTAACTTATATGGAGACATTGTTATTCTAAGAACTTTATTTGACAGAAAAATCCATAAAAAGATATGAAACATGAAGTTTAAATTTTCTATAGTACTTTGATGCTGTTATTTTTCAATCATCTGTTTTATATTGTTCCTATGACTGCTTGCCTTCCTAATTAAGAGTAGCTTTGAATTGGCAGTGTTTTATACAGCAATTTTCTGGTTCAGACTCTAATGACAACCATAATATAAACGTTCTGACCTTATATTTGTGGAGTGCTTTATCTTTTCTCAGTACTCTTACATCTGTCTTCTCATTTTGTGTTCACAATTTCTTTCACCATCAATCTTAGTTTCAAATCTATTCACCATGTTAATGCATGTTTCATCTTTCTATTGCAGTTACCTTAAGTTTGGGTTACTGACCCTGAGATACCAGATCCCAGGGCAGTTTATGTAGGAAGTGACCCACAAAACACTGGTAGGTAAAGTGAGACAGGGAGAGAAAGAAGTTAAGAGGCAGCACTTGTAGAGCAGCTTACTGTTTAGGGCTACTGAGGCTCAATTTGACTCCTTTGTGTAAACTCCTGTGGATGGCTTTCACAATAGAAAGACACAGTGAGTCATTTGTGATAGAAGTTGGCAAAACCAGAAGTACTTATGATCAAGCCCTTTACAAGCATAGTTGGCTAGCCTGTGCTCTAGAGCATAAAACTGGGGAAGCATCCATATTTTCAAGAGTTCTGAGAGTTTCCAGTGTGAAGAAATGTGCAAGAAGGAAAATATCCATAAACATTTCATTTTGAAAGAAGTAGGTTAGGGACAAAATAGTACTTCTATAAGAACAAATATTGATCGTTTGGCCTAAAAAATGATCAAGATCCAAGCAGACACTTGAGACAGTTATAACTCTACTATGGAATGTGTTGGAAACAGTTCAGGCTTAGGAAAGAGTGATCATTCATTGTGCCAAACAACAACTAAGTAAAGATTATGGTAGTAATTAGCCAAGACTATGTTCAGGCTGGGAACAGGAAGAGATAGTGGTTGCCAATAATGACTGCAGAAAACTAACGAAGCTTACCTGTCATTCCAGGAGAGGAGAAAACAAAAACAACAAAACTAAAATCCGTGAATGAAAGGGAACATGTAGTGTTCACTTCCTGTGTCCTCAGGGTGATAAGGAAGACCGGAGAAGGAAAATCTACCTACTGCAGGTAGGTTTAGAAGGTATCTAAAAGTGATAGCTATTTTTGTTAAATTAATAGACAGGTTTTTAGAATTTAGTTTTACAGAAATTTAAGTCAATAGTACAGGGTTCCCATAGATTTTCTTCTCCACAGTTTCCCTTAATAGTAACATCTTGCATTAGTGTGGTACATTTGATACAGTTAAGGAACCAACACTTTTATATGTTTTATTAAGTAAAGACTATAGTTTACATTAAGGTTCACTCTGTGTTGTGTAATTCTATGAATTTTGACAAATGCATAATGTTATATATCCATCCTAATAGTATTGTATGGAATAATTTCTTTACGCTGAAACTTCCCTGTTCTTCCTATATTTACACCTCCCCTCCCATTCGCCCCCAAACCTAATAACCTAATAACCTGGTGACACCTGATGCTTTCTAATGTATACCTATATCTATATCTACATCTACATCTATATATTTGTCCCCACACTGCAAGGAATTGAACACAGGTCCTCCAGCATGGTAGGCAGTGCTCTACCACTGAGCTCTAAGCTCACTCCCTAGCCCAAGTGCCTGTAATTTTGCCTTTTCCAGATGTCATTCAGTTGGAGTAATACAGTAGGGAGGATTTTTAGGCCAAATACTTTCAATTAGCAATATGTACGGAAGGTTTCTCCATGCATCTCCCCCCCCCCCTTACTGGAAGTTGAATACAGGAAGCACTGATCTTCATTCTTAACCCTTTTCAATTTTATTTTGAGATCTGATCTCACCAAGTTACCCAAGCTGGTCTTGAACATGTGACCTTCTTGCCGCATCCTTCTAAGTACCTGAAGTTAACAGCATGTGCCACCACACCTGGCTTCTTTGCATGTATATTTCCTTTTGTTTTGTTGATGATATTCAGTCCTGGAGATTGAACCCAAGGCCTTGAACATACTAGGCAAGCAGGCTCCCACTACACTACATACCAGCCCCTCTTTTGATGTTGTTATTGCTTTTTTCATTACTTCATGATATTCCATTGTATGAATGTACTAAAGGTTGTTCATCCGCTCACTTATTGATATCATTTGGTTGTTTCTAGTTTCTGGCATTTTGTTTCTCCTATATATTTTGTAGATTGTATCTTGCAGGGAATTGGTCCATTTCATTTAAATTATCAAATTTGTGACATAGTGTAGCCGACCCACCCCACTGGCCATGTCAAGCCTTCTACTGGGACCTAGACCTGGTACTTTGTTCTTCTTGACCTGGGGGCAAGCAAGGATGAATGACAAAGAGACGTGAATCCATTTAACTTTGGGCAGCCAGGGGGCTCTTGCCTCTTAGGAGCCCCAGCATCTGGCTCATCTTGTATTTATTCACCTAAACACTGGTACAAGCAATCAAAGTAGCACAAGGTTCATCTGCTTTCCAATATCCACTAGTACTTACTCCAGTGAACAACTTAATCTTAGGTGTTCTAGCTTTTCCCTGGAACCCTCAATATGGAGTTACCCTGAGTGCAGCCTTTCTCCTTTGTGCTCAGAGAAGCCAGTCAGGCCTCACTTCTCTGGTCTCTGACAGCATAGAGTTGTTCATAATACTCTTAATTATCTTCTTCATTTCAATGAGCTCAGTATTGATGTCCTCTCTTGTTTGTAATATTAGTAATTGACCTCTTTCTCTCTTTGTCTTGATTAGCCTGGTTAGGATTTATCGATTTCATTGATCTTCAAAGAACCATATTCTGGTTTTAGCAATATTTAAAATTTTTTTTATTTTTCAATTTTATTGATTGATGCAATAATTTTTATTGTTTTTTTCTTTTGCGTGCATTCATTTTATTTATTTCTTTATTTTGGTACCGGGGATCGAACTTGGGACCTTGCACTTGTGAGGCAGGTGGCGGAACCACTGAGCTAAATCCCCGGCCCTTGCATTCATTTTATATTGCTCTCATTTGTGTAGCTTCCTAAAGTGGAAGCTTAGATTACTGTTTCTTTTTTTCTAATACTATGCTTTCAATGTTATCAATTTTCCTGTATGCACTGGTTTTGCTGCCTTCAACATATTTTGATAATTTGCGTTCTCATCATTTACTTTAAAATAGTTTAAAGTTTCTTGAGACTCTCCTGATAAATGTCATTTGGAAGTGTGTTACAGTCTAAATATTTTGGGAATTTTCTAGCTATGTTTCTATTATTGATATCGAGCTTAATTTCCTTGTAGTACAAGAACAAACTATGATTTGTTAACATTGGTCCTGTGGCCTAGAATGTGGTCCATCTTAGTAAAAGTTCCTTGTGAGCTTCAAGAGAATTTGTTCTGCTTTGTTGGATGAAGTATTTATTAAATGTCAGTTACATCCAATGAACTGATGGTGGCCTTTCATTCAACTATGCACTTCCATTTTTTCTTTCAGCTGCATCTATCAATTACTGATTGAAGAGTGTTGAAGTTTCCAACTATAATAATGTATGTGTCTATTTCTTCTTGTAGCTCTAATGGTCTTTTTTCCCCACATATTTTGTTAATCCGTTGTTCAGGGGCATATATGTTAAGATTTACTATGCCTTCTTGGAGAGCTGACTCCATTTATCATTATCTATCACAATTCTTTATCCTTGATTATTTCTTGAAGTCTGCTTTGTCTGAAATTGATATTGCTAGTTCAGATTTCATTTGGTTGTGTTGCCATGGTATATCATCTTTCTCTATCCTTCCACTTTTAATTATGTCAAATGGAATTATGTAGAATAGAAAAGCTATACTTGAATTTTTTTCAAAAGTATACTCTGACAGTCTTTATGTTTAAATTGTTATATTTAGGTAATTCATATTTAAAATAATCATTGATATAATTCAGTTAATCTCTACCATGCTTGTGTTTTCTAGTCATGACAGTTTTTCATTTCTTTAAAAATCTTCCCTCATTTTTCTTTTTGTGCTTTGTTAATTTTTTAATTTTAAGCTGTTTTATTGGTACATTTTAGGTATACAATTCATTTCCATTTATCATTGGGTGTTTGTACCTGTACATGACATATCTTGGTTCTTATTTTTTTCCCCATTACCTGTGTGCCCTTCACCCCCTCCACCCTTACCTATTTTCATAGACATCATTTCCATTTATTTTTTCTTTTCTCATAGTTTTTCCTTTCTTCCTTTTCCTTTCCCCTTCCCCTCCCTTCACCACTTCGTCTTTGGACCTTTTTACCTATTTCAAATTATCAATTATTCATTTTAATCATCTTAACCCTCATTTACACTATCAGTTTCTCACACTAGTGAAACTATTTGGTATTTACACATGTGTGTCCTATTTATTTCACTTAAGAGTATGGCCTTGATATGCATCCATTTAGCTATCAATGACTCTAGTTTTTCATTATGGCTGAGTAGTACTCCATTTGATTAAAAAACCCCACCTTTTCTTTATCCAGGTTCCAGTTGATGGGCACTTGGGCTGCTTCCAAGCTTTAGCTATTACAAACTGTGCAGCTAGGAACATGGGGACACATATATCACTGTGGTATGATTCTTTGAATTCTTTGGGGAAGATACCCAGCAGGGGACTATCTGGGTCAAATGGGACCTCTAGCCCTAGTTCTTTGAGGTATCTCCATACTGATTTCCACAGCGGTTGCACCAGTCTACACTCCCACCCTCAATGGAGAAGGGTTCCTTTCTCCCCACAACCCTGCCAGCATTTGTGATTGGATGATTTCTTGATAGCAGCCATTCTTTGTGGTGTGAGGTGGAATCTCAGTGTTGTTTTCATCTGCATCTCTTGAATGATGAGTGATGTTGAACATTTTTTCATATATTTGTTTGCTGCTTTTACTTCTTTGAGAAATGTCTGTTCCCTTCAGGTGCCCATTTTTGAATTGGGTCTTTGAATCTGGGGGGTCAGATTTTTTTCAATTCTTTATATATTCTAGAGAGTAGTCCTTCTGTCATTTTCCTTGCCTTGTTTCTTTAATGAATACATTTTCTCTCTTCACTTAGCATATCAATTATATCTTTTAAAAATGTGAGTGTGGGACAAGGATTTAGCTCAGTGGTTTTGCTGCCTGCTGCACAAGTGCAAGGACCAGAGTTCAATCCCCAGTACCAAAAAGAAAAATTAAATAAATGAAAATTTTTAAAAAAGTTAGTGTTTGTCATAGAGTTTGCAATATATATTTACTGCTTATCTAAGACCACCAAGTCTAAGTTGTTAGTTTCAAATAACACTATACTGCTTCTCTGCTAACACGGGTACCTTATAGCAGAGCATTGTCAATTCCCCCATGCTACTACTCCCTATGCCAGTGGTGGCAAACCTATGGCACTTGTGCTGCAGCAGGCTGTTTGTATCATTGAAAGCTATAAAAGTTTCACCATCCCTGCCACTGTTGCTGTCACTGATTCCACTCATTCATAAATTATATGCACCCAATATATTGTTGCTACTAGTACTTTGAGCAGTTATCTAATAGATTAAGAATAAAATGTTCTATTATACCTTTCTTTATTCCTCTCCAATGCCCTTTCTTTCTCCCTTCCCTTGTTACTCTCCTCTCCCCATGCTTTTTCCTCCCTCTCTCCTATCTTTCTTCCTTCCTACCTTCCTTAGTTCCTTCTTTCCTTTCTGCTTCCTTGGTCTCTCTCTTGTCATATTTGATTTCTATCTCTAAAGAACTTATTGGAACATTTCTTGTCTAGCATATCTGTTGGCATTACATTTCTTCAGTTGTTATCTGAAAAACATTTTTTTCTTTATGTCAGAAGGAAATTTTTGCTGTACAAAGAATTTTAGCATTGTGTGGATGGGTTACTTGTTTCAACACCTTAAATATTTTACTGTGTTCTCTTCTTACATGATTTCTGAGAATGCTGGTGTAATTCTTTGTTGTTCAGTAGGTAAGGTCTTATCTCCCTGCGTTTTACAAGATTTTTTTTGTTTTTGATATTTACACATTGAATTTGATATGTGTACTTATAATTTTTTCTGTATTTACCTTGCTAATTGTTGTAAAGGTTCTTGAACCCGAGTTTTGGTGTGTGTCCTTCATTTTAGAAAATTCTGAGCTACTATTACTTCAGTTATTTTTCATGGTCCTCTCTTCTTCTAGAGTTCCCATTATGGGCATGTTATGCCTTTTGTAATTGTCCCACAATTCTTGAATGTTCTGGGGTTTTTTTATTCTTTTGTTTTCTCTTTGTCTTTCAGCCTAGGGAGTTTCGATTGACTTATCATCCAGCTCACTGATCTTTTCCCCAGTCATTTCTAGCCTGATCATCCTTCAAGGCGTTCTCCATTTCTGCCACAATGTTTTTTTGTATCTCCCATTTCCTTTTGATTCTTTGTTAGAGTTTCCATTTCTTTTTGATTATGTTACTGAACTGTTCTTTTTTATATGTATTAATTTTAGGGTATAGTAGTTTTAAAAAATGCTGGTTTTCATTGTGGGATTTTCATACAGGCATATAACATATTTTGATCATATCCAGCCCCCTATTACCCTGCCTCACACCTACTTCTTCCTCTTCTTTATTCCCTTTCTCTGGTCAAGTAGTGTCCCTCCTGCTTTCATGTCCTTTTTGAAAAAAATCCATGTACTTATCTTTCCGAGTTTGGCTTATTTCACTTAATGTGATGGTCTTTATGTCCATCCATTTTCCCACAAATGACATAAATTTGTTTCTTCTATGGCTGAAGAGCACTCCATTGTGTGTACATATCATATTTTCTTCAACCAGTGATCTGTTGATTTTCATCTAGACTGATTCCATATCTTGACTATTTTGAATTTGTGCCACAATAAATAGATATACAATTTCTCTATAGCATACTGACTTTAATTCTTCTGTTACCCATGTGTTCTTAAATGTTTTCTACTTTTTCCATTTGTTCTTGCTCTGATTCAACTCTACTCATTGCATTTTGATTCTGGCACCATCTGTAATTCACAAGTTAATTGTTTAGCCCTCCCCAAGACTGCCTCTTACTCTAGATGCCAGCAGCAAGTGTGGTTCCCATATTTCCTATGCTTCTGACTGACAAACTGTAAATTTTGAAGTCCCATCAACCACTCCAATTTTGATAATTCAGTCTAATGATTCACAGAACACATTAAAAATGCTGTACTGCTGCGGATTTACCTCATTGGTTCTGCCACCTGTCTCGCAAGTGCAGCTTCCCGAAAATGCTGTTCTTACAGATACAGTATTATTATGAAGAAACACAGAAGAAAAGTTCTGGAAGGGCTGGGATTCAGTGCTCTTGTATCCTTTCTATGGAATCTGGATGTGGCATTATCTCTGCACCATAATGTGTTCATGATTTGGGATGCTCCACTTGGTGTCCAGAGTTTTTTTATGGGCTGTCATCACACAGGCATGACTGTGTAAACCACTGGGCATGTGACTGAGTTCAATCTTCCATCCTTTCTCCTTCATGGAGGTCAGACTGGCCCAGGATTCCTGCCTTCTAATCATGAGTTTGGTCTCTCTAGTGACCAGCCCTGATCCTGAAGCTAATTAGGCATCTATCATGAGTCATTTCATTAAGATCAACATTAACACATGCATGCCCATAACTCAGGAAGTTCCAAGGGATTTTGAAACTCTTTGCCAGGAATGAGATCAAAGACCAAATAAATTCTTTAGCATACCATAAAACCTTTAATATATCAATCACAATTGTTGTAAGCTTCTTATCTGACAATTTCAAAATCTGTGTTATATCTGAATCCAGTACTGATGCTCATTCTGTTTCTTCAGATAGCATTTTCTTCTTGCCTTTAGTATATCCCAAATTTTGTTGTTGGGCACTGAGGCAGTCAGGCTATCAGTATAAAGATGATATTAGTCTGGCCAGGACCTAGATGTTTCCTGTTTAAAGTTTATTATAACTGTGCACCAAAGATTCCATTTTTCTCTAATTTCCCATTGTTTGCCACTTCCATGCTGTTTCCAAGTCTCCTAAGAACCTCTTCTTAAATAGAATGTCTCTCTTAGGTGCCTCATTTGTAACCCACTGTTTTTATATAGGAGCTCTGTCAGTGTGGGGATAAGAGTTTGAGGAAGGGAAGCATTCCACCTTAAAATTATATATCAGTTTTTTTTAATGGACTTGAGTTCCTGAGTTGTAGCCATCAGTAATTTTTCTCAACTTTTTTTTTCCTATTATGCAAGACAGAAAATCTAGAATGACTAACAATGTCTAGTTGCTCTTCCTCTTCATCAGATATGGCTGTAGCAAAGTAGCTTCCCTTGAGCACAATCTCATTAGAGAAAGTAGAGCTGTCTGGGCTTATTTCAAAGTGGTTACTTCTGTTCTTCACTGCTCACAGAAGAGAAGATTGTCTCTCATATTTGACTCACCCCTGGTGGGTCTTCTGAAGGCCAAACCCACACCAGTATTATAGGAGGCCCCCTAAAACTGGGTACAGCGGATTTTAACTCTGGAGTTAGTCTGAAGTCAGCTTTCAGCAGTTCATCAGTTGCTGTTTATTTTTTCCTACCAGTTTCTATCTCCATATGTCTCTGGTCCTGGTAAACTGTGATTCTCTATCTTTGCATGTCTGTCTGTTTTTTGCTGTGGCAGTTTGTGATGTGATCTCAGTGCTGTTGCAGATCTAATTAAAGTTGCTGATTTTTAGTTTGTTCAGCTGATTTCGTAAAGTCAGAACAGGAAAGATAATTTCAGAGCTCTTTGTGTGTCAGAGCTAATCAGGAGGCATGACCAGTATGCAACTAGAAGCAGGGGTCTGAAATCCATATGTACTTAGGCCATGGCCCATGGGGACGGGTGTATTGATTACTTCCAGTGGTCACTGACTCCTTCATAAAACCAGCTTTGCAGCTAAACTGCATTCTACAAATGTACTACTTGTGAGGTTACTGGTCAATTAATTGCAGTCTTCAAAAGAAAGACCTTTTAGTGAGATTTGGCTTTGTGATTTGAACTGGCCTTTTTGTTTCCACTCTGTCCAATCTCAGAGGCCTTTTCACCTCGTGAATGGGTTTCTCATATGTTCTGTGCATTGCTATTACTCTTAATGTATTCTAGAACATGATTTTTCTGGCTTGTAAGCATCTCCAACCCAACTTATGAGTTTTCAGCTCTTTGGATTTAAATCAGAAACATTTTAGTAAGTCTGAGTCCTGGAGACCCACTACTAATAAGACTATCACTAGGATGAATGGATAAAGGGGTGTGTGTGTGTGTGTGTTCAAACCTGTATCAGTGATTTTATAAATTTATACCTAGGTTATAAATTTATGTATCTGATTTCTATGCTAGGTCTAGTAATATATATATATATATATACATATATATATACATTTATCTAAATCTTTTTTAACAATTATTTAATAAGAATTATTTAATACCTATCTTTGTAAGCACATTTATAAACTTTTGACATGAGATTTGTAAGTTCCTAACCAGCATTAATATTATATTAAGAAATTTGTAATAAAAGTGTCTAACATTTCTTTTCATAAAATATATAACAGTTTAGAAAAATAGTGTATTTTAAGGCATATGTGGAGCAAACTGACATATTTTTTCATCTACAAAAGTTGCAAGAAGTTCATGAGAAACAAAAAGACTGAGTTGTCAGTATTCATAGTGCTTCTCCCTGTTCATTTATTACTTTGTGCACCAGCATATTCTGGTAAATGCTTAATAACTGGCTCTCCCAAAAGAAATGCCCCAAGTGTGGACTCTGTTAACTTCTTTAGTGAAAATACCCCCATAATGGTCAATTCCAGGGCCGCTTAACACTGAGTAGCAGAGACATGCACTAATCAGATCTCATTAGGTCCTAAGGACTGACTGTAGGATTTGCTGCCTGTAAACAGGAGACAAAGGATTGTTAGGGGCATCATAACTATCTGAGAGTGTTGGGAGTAATGCTACATAATTCTATGGAAAAATCATTTGAGTAGGCCTAGTTCTCCTGCCTACAGCCCAGCTAGGACATTCCAGACATAATTGCATTTTGGCCTCTGGTCACAACTGAGACCTCAGTGATCCCCCCCAGATGCTGCAATCTCCAGGACAAGACCACACTTGTGGGAGGTGCCAGGGAGGAACTAAATCTTCATCTGCATAATTCCTCATTGTTCTTAGATTTCCACTGTCCCCCAGCTTTTTGTTACACCTTGTCTATCCCAATGTGAAGTACTGAACTCTATTTTTCACTTGTTACATTTGTTTCCCCATGTACTGAATAAAAGGTGCTGGAAACTAGAGGGTTTTTGTCTTTGCCACCCAGAGCAGCACTGATCAGACCCAAAGCTCAGCTTCTTCTCAGTCTCATTTGTCTACCTTTCCTGTAATTTGCTGTGTGCTGCCTTGGCTCACAAGAGACTAGGACTTACTGCAGAGGTTCTGGTAACGTCCCCTTCCCCAGTTCCCTACATGAGAGTGTTCATATTTTACAAAGATGAGGGGAAAGTCAGAGGTTGGGGCTAGTGAGGCTTCTCAGTTAGTTTTCATGGAGATTTTGCTGGTTTCTGAGTGATGATGTGGGCTTTAAAAATATATGGACCATTTGATTTTCAGATACCTAGGCAATCAAGGTGATATTTGTGTTAAGCTTTTTGTGTGTCAGGTAGGAAAAAAATTATCAGTTGGGAAATAATGCTGTTTTTTTATTCCTTAGCATTTAGAGTTTAAATATAATGACGTTAGTAATAATCCTACTAATAACTATATGTGTCTTGGTAAGATATACTATTTTTTCCACAGTATTGGCCATTTAATCATTGAAGGTGTTATGTGAAGAGAATATGATGACTCTGAGAATGTTGCTGGTACTGAAGTTTTGATGGGATCCAAAGAGTGTTAACAGTTCCCTAATGATGAAAGTGGACCAAGGTTATTTGTTGGTATCTTGATAGAACAGACTGTGTCCTTAAATATATTTATCACATGGATCTACTTAGGTTCTGGTCAAGACATCACTGTGTACATACATGTTTATTAATGGAGCTTTCCACGTATCCAGGCAAGTGATAAGGAAGGATAGATAACACCCTTGACTAACACTGAGAAACCATGAAATTAGAACTGTGACACTGGAACTTGTGTTCTCAAGTCTTTTGCTCTCCCATCAAGCTCTTTCCAAGTGCATGGAGATGAGCTGCTGTTACATTTCTCATTAAAGATGTTGTTTCCAGACATCAAGGTAATTAATGATACTGTTGAAATTCTTCTACTGAAATTGTTTTTGGTATGTGTGCAGATGAAATAATGGCCAGCTTAAGTGGGAATGCTCAGCTTAACTGAGGGTGATTCTGCATGTGGGTGACCCACCTAAGGATTGTTGCCATAACTGCATAAAAGGAGGATAGGAGGGGAGGAATGCTGGCTGCTGATTTCCCAGGAGAAGCTTTGTTGGAACTGGAACTCAGTGGCTTTTCTTGCTGTTGCTCCCTCAGTGGGTGGGTGGGGGGTGCTGGTCTTTGCCTTTGTCTTGAGCATAACTCCCTGGTTCCAGTGCAGATCCCTCAGTGTTCTGGCACAGATTGTTCAACCTGCCAGCATAGACTTTTGAGCTTCTACCACTGGCCCTTGGGCCTTTTGGTGCAGATTCTTGATATGAACTTGCATGAGACATTGCTGAGGGCTGTAGGCCTCTGGCTGGACTCATGTGGAATATTATGTGGAAAGATCTATTGCACTTTTCTGGGTTTGACTTTTTGGGAGAATATTGTAAGACAGTCCTATAAATTTGTATATCCTGTGGTAAATCTGTTTCCTTGGAAAGACCGACTAGAACAGTATGTTTATAGGTAAAAAATAAATTTGTAACAGTAAACATGGATTTTTCTTTATTTGCAGGTATAGACATGCAATAAGATGTGCACCAAACACTGGGATTTTTAGATTTCTGTCAAGACCTTATAGTAACCCTTTCAACTGTTGGTCAGCACACCATGTAGGTAGGTGGTTTCATGTAGGTTCTGATGTAGGCCCAAACCACAGCACAGCTTGGCAATCTTACTGGTTTTACCTTCTCAAGTATTCTTAAAGATGTATTTTCTAAAGCCTTTGCAGATTTCTATCATGAGATCACAGTTAATCTAACATCAGCCTTTAATGGCAGACATTGCTATTATGCAAACAAGTGCTGATGTGGACCAAAACTAAAGCACAGACCACCTGATCTTCAGATCACATGAGGCAAGTGGTTATGGTTTCCCTACCACTTGCCATCACGGTTTCTTTGCCAGTATTCAGGTGAGGAATAATAACATCCTTAGGAACACTTGAAACCATGCAGTTTCTTTTCTGTATTTCAGAGAGAATGTGTAACCCTGTAAGGAGGTTGCACATATCCAAGTATTTATCACATAGTCCCAACTATAGTAATCATAGGAACTAGGCAGATATTCCACGAAGAAATGTTGTCTTATCTGACATTATCCTTGACCTTGGAGAACCACAAGAATCCAGGTAGAGTCCTGTGATCATGGATGTAATAGAAGCTATTCAACAGTTCCTGGTAGGTTGTGTCTTGATTCCTGTCAAGGGTTAACAGTGAACTTAAAAAGTTCATTATCAGGAGATAGTTCTGTATTAGAGTAAATACTTTCATGTACAGCACGTGCCAGACCGACTATTAGATCATCAAATATCTGAGTCAGTGATGTTTGTTTCCCTACAATTTTTATCATATGATTAAAAAAATGTAAGTATGTAGATAAGGAATGCAGTATTGCATATTCTAGAAAGCATATTATTGCATTATCTTACATTTAGAGAGACTTTACCCTGGGAATTTCAAATGACTTTCATGTACTCAGGTTATTATTATGCATTTATGCATCATGGTAGTTAAGTTAAATATTAGCAGTCATGAGATAATGAGGTTTGGAACAATGATGTTCATCATAAAATAATCAAGAATACAAGTAGAGTTGATGAGTCCAGGTAGAAATGAAATCTTGCAATAATGACAATAAAGAAAGTTATTTGAAGGGTCCCAGTAGAAAAGTCTTACCATACATATACTTGTCACCCATGTTTTTACATTTCCATGCAGATACGGTGTAAGTCTCATGATGACCAACAGTGGCAGTTTGTTGTATCCATGGCAATGATGATCAAGAGGAATATTGTAAGTGTGGGGTTCTTCCATTTATTTTAGCATGTTTCCTGTACATATTTAGTAAAGGAATGATTCTGTTTACCACTGCTAGTAACAATTAGCTTATTATGTAAAGTTTGATAAACTCTGAATTTAATCCTAGGAGGTGTGGAGGCATATGCAGGGATCCATGTAAGTTATTCAACTGATCCACATCACAGTATTGACCATAATTTTTTCTACAGGTAGCCAGCCAAGAGAAAATAGTGTGAAGAACAACATCTCTGACCTTGAAGTTCTAAAGATCTAAGTACTTCAGTTGGTTTCCCTGATGATGGAGGTGACCAAAATTTTAACGTTGTCCTTTTTTTCTCCCCTCAGGTGAAAGATGATGCGTCCTAAACCCACATCTCAAAGTGTTGTCTAAGATTCCAACAGTTATTAAGTTATAGTGATTGAACTTAAGAATGGTAATTTATAAAATGTTATGACTAACCTGGTAAGAAATTGTCCCTACCAAGATGCCAACAAATAACCTTCAGATTTCTTGGTAAAGTGGATGGGATATCTAACACAATGTTACCCTGGCTTTTTGGCAGGTATTCCATTAAGTTTTATCCTAGTGTACAGGTTTGTTGACTTGAAATCATTAGAGGCATTTCTTATTTTTTGGTATTTATATCATGAATGATGCTTTTGAACTCCTGTGGTAACCTCTGCTTAGAACACAGTTCAAAATATGATTTGTCAGTAATGCTTTTTGTAAATATGAGATTGTACTATGGACTTATTTAGAGATTGTGATAGGTTATTGTATAGGGATGCAGGTCATTGACCATATTTCCTATCCCCTAGTATTGAATATGGGAATTTTGCTAGTGTTTCTTCCAAATAAGATGGTATTTCTTAGTAGGCTTTTACCTCAGTGTTCAGCTTTACCATGTAATTGTGATAAGAATATGATTTGTCATGTTGAACGCCATGACCAAGGGAATGTGTCAATGTCTTCTTTGAATGACATAGGTTCCAAAATCATTTTTTATGATTTGATTTTCAAGTTCCTCTGAAGACACTGTGATTATCCTACCCATGGGAGTGAGTAAAGTCCATAGTGGGTTATGAGGTAAGTGCTGAGGTACTCTAAACCAGATTTTCATCTATAGAGGAAAGGGATGAGGGTGTCCTGACTATTACTAGATTTAGTGGTCACTGCTCCTATAAGAAATAATTTTGTCCTTCACAGTTCTAGTAAATATGAATTTATCCTTTATATGCCATAGGGAAAATTGGTGTTTTAGCAAGGACTGCTGAGGGAGTGATTATGAACTGGTTAATTGAAATTATTGTGGAACTCTAGGACTGCAGTAAGCATAGGTTAATTTCCAGGGTGTGGAGATGACAAAATATGGGCTCTCTGACAATACTGTTTTTGTTTGGTGAATCCAAGTATCCTGAGGAGTTTAGCTGTTAAAAAGGGAGTGGGATCATGTTCTGACACAGCACCTTCTATGCTAAACTGGCTTTGTATTTTTTTCAGATGCCCTTCAAGAGAACACAGTGATCCAGAAAAGATGGTTGTTGCAGTCACCCTAGTAACAAGATAAATGATAAAATGGTCATAGTCCAGTGAAGGCTGTTTGATCTTCTATAATCCTGGCAAGTTCCTAACTAGGTGCTCAGATGTTAAGGTCTTGGCTAGTGTATTGGTCTGGGATGATATAGTCACTCACTAGTGACATCTCATTTTCAGCAATTCATTTTATGACTGTGTTAGGTTTTATTAGATTCCCCCACTTCTGGTGATACATGTTTTCAAAACATATTATCACCTTAATATTACAAGGATACATCAAATGTCATTGCATCTTTTCTGGAATGTAATAGATGTAATATGCTTGTATTGCTACTGGTGGAGAAGAGATTTATGTAATTTTCACTGAGTCCATCTCTGAAATATTGTCCTTGGAAGATTTGCATGTATCACTGAAGACAGACAACACTCTCTTACAAAGCTTTATCCATGGAAGCTTGCAAGTATCTAGATAACGTAAGTGGATGCTGAAATGATGAAGTGACATAGGGGATTTGGAGTTGTATAAGTGCAAATGAGACATATACCAAATCAGAAGTCTATGACAAGAGTCCATAGATAGGTGAATACATCACAGCAGGCAAAATAAGTTTGTAAAGTAGAACACTACTGATATCTCTTTAAGTGCTAATGTGGGCATTCACCACATCACAGGAAATCAGATCTTCATATACAGGGATGAGTGATGAAGATGTCCTTGACACTTGTTACTGAGGTTTTGTTACAAGTACTAATGGATGAAATGAGAGACATGATGAAAATATCTAGTGAATGCAATACTGCATTTTGTATGAGATAGAAATGAATATTGAACCTGTACAATTTCAGGGATCCATCGCATCATGGTTGGATGTAGACATGGTGGTGTTACAACACAACAGTAAACATTGAAAAATTTACAGATGGCTCTATTACACATTTGGACATGCCAGAGAATACAATTTACATAGAATTAAGGACTCTATTAACACATAGCTGAAGGATGCCTTTCTGTTTCTGGGTGAGGGGCAGAAAGAGTCAGTGACATGGAAGAGCAAGATGAGAGCTAAATGACAGTTTTCTGTAGGTGCTTTCAAGTTAATGGAAGTGATCAATTGAATGAGTGTGTTGAAAAAACCTTGAACAAACCAAGGAAAAACAAAAGTATAAATTACAGCCCATTGGCACCCATCTAATCTTCAATATCCAGGTGGCTAGCATAAGGGTAATAGCCTAATGAGATGTTGTCATGTACTGGATTCTTATGCTGGGAAGGTCACTGTGACTGTCGAGTTCTGAGCTGACCCCACATTCACACATCAGAGACTTTATTTTCAGATGTGATTTTCATTTTTGATAGTGAAACTCTGAGGTAGTCTCCTTTATTTGGCAAGTGTGAGGTTAAGGGGCTCATTCCTATCAGGGTGTAGAATCAGGTGCTACTGAATCCAGGCCGAAAGTGTGCCTTTAAACTGGCCATTGTAAAGGGGAACAAAAGAGGGTGGAGGGGGAGAAGAAAGAAGAAAGAAAGAAAAGAAAATAGAAGAAAAAATGGAAACAAAGCTTTTGTTAATAAAGGAGAAGGACAGAGGTAGAGGGAGGGGAGGAGAATGGGAAAAAAAGAAGAAGAAAGATACATCATGAACAGGTACAAATTCCCTGTGATGAATGCTATCGTTATGTTTACCTGAAATGTACTAATAAATTTTTTGCTTCAAAAAAAAAGAAGAACAACAACAACAACAAACTAGGCATTGTAGAGAAAAAGCAAGGATTCAGATAATTATCCTAGAGTAGTTCCCTGAGATACAGATTGTAACAGTTTGTCCGGTGTCTGCTCAGGAGTGTCCATTTTCTCTTCTCTGGCTTTCAGTGTGCATAAATGAGGGTCTTTTAGTGGTGATGGACCCCTGAGTAATCCCATGATGTGCAGATTGTACAGATGGAGAAAAAGAAGGGCATAGGATAAAGTACAGGATAGGTTCTTTCAGGTGTGTTTTCTAGTGACGGGTCCAGACCTCACAGCCAGGAAAGGCCAGACCCTGGAACCTCACCAGGATCCAGATAGCAGCAAGTATGGCCTCCATCACAGCACAGGAACTGGATCTTCCTAGGCTTCAGTGGAACATATTGGGGCCCTGAATGTAGCCAATACCATATTTTGTGTGAATAAATTCAAGTATAAAAGACTAACAAATCAGAAATCTAGTCTGTGTGAGTTTTCTTTGTGTATATGGAAGGAAAAGTACTGTTCAAGGTCCCTGTGTCCTGGCATTGCTTGCTTACTATATGCAGTGACATGCTTGAGTACCAGACTGCTGAGAAAGAAGCACAGGAAACTTGCAGGCACCCACTTGATGAAGATCAGAGCCTTGGGATGATATTCTTCCCCCAGTTTCAATCTAGTATGCGGTGGAGTGGAAGCCTCCCACACCAGTGGTGGTTGTCAATGAATCAAGCACATTGTATGCTTGCAGAACATGCTGTATCCTTTTAGCATGGCTTTGTTCCTTTTCCCTTCATGGATACAGAGTGATCAAGAAGTTGGTTGATGTACACTTATGGAAAGCCAGGGAAATACCACCATGGGTACAAGCTGATCACTAGGCCAGATGTCTGTATCCAGGTCAGAAGGAGCCTCTGGCTAACCTGGTATTAACATGTTTCATCACCAGGTATTCTGCCAAAAGGCCTTGGGATATGCTGCTACCCTCAGCCATGCAACACCTTCTTCTTTACTGATGTACATTGTGGGAGGGCACTTGGGCACACTTTGCTTTTCCCCACTGATTCACCTGTGTGCCAGTGAAGGTGAAATCTTCCCAGTGGCTGCTGGTAAGTGTCCCATTTTCATGTAGGGGAACTGACCTGTAATGTAGTTTTCATGTTGGCTAGGTGGATGGGGAGGCCAGGATTCTTGCTAACATCCATTATGAATATTGAGCCTTAGAACTTCTGCAGGTTTCCCTTCAAGTGAGAAAGAATTCTCTTAC